>NW_006922476.1:104896-139492 GCF_000298275.1 Orycteropus afer afer
GTACAGATAACACCTCGGAAACCCAAGGAAGGGTCGCTATGAGTCAGAATAGACTCAATGGCAGTGTTTTTTTTTTTTTTTTTTCCTGTTAAAGTGGTTATTATTTTAAACCACTACATTCTGTGAGGGTTTGTTACACAGCAATACACAGATATAAAGAGGTATATTAGACATAACAGCTGACATTCACCTATTGCTTTGGCCAAGAACCTGGTGCTGTTGAGATTCTTCACTTCAGTTCGAATGCCGAAAGGCTCCCCAGGGTGATGCACAGATATATTGGCGTCCACTCTCAACTGGCCCTCTGGAAGGAGAAAATCTCTTTGAGGAAAATTTCTTTAGAAGTTCTTTGAGGCAACATAGTCTTTTTAAGCAGGGAGACTGTGAAGGTAAGCAATATCTAACTCTACTTGCTGTTTAGTTACAGCAACCTAACTTTAGAGAAGGCACGGTTGGTTCTGAAGTACTTCTTGTCCACTTAAGTTATGGTACTTAGGCATATGGCGTGCCTGTCAGTACATGTGTGCACTTGTGCACATACCAAAGAGAGGAGAAATGTTAAATATATAAGCTGAGAGATCTAACTTCTTCTGTGGTAAATAAGAAAAAACACCACTGTTAAAATGGAGACTTACTCTGCAATTTTATTCTGAAGTTTTTTCAAAGTGTGGAGCTGGGTTGGGGGAAAGCCCTCAGAAATGATTATTTTATAGCCCTACACTGCTCTCCAATGAAATGTGGATTTCTAACAGTGATTCCAGGAGATTTCTAAGAGAGTCCTTGAGAATTTACAGCTCAAGGGCAAGAGCCAGAAACCTAGCCTTTGCCTCTCCTCCTTCCTCCAGGTACTGTAATAATCTCTTCCTTCCACAGACATTATTCTGAATCCTTCTGACTGCTGTAAGGATTTGCTGCAGCCGAAAGACAATGCTAATATGAAGTGGAGAGTCTGTGGGACTGGGTGGGGGGGGGGGCTGTGCACTTCCTGGGAGGACCTTCTCTGGCTCTAAAAGTCCCTTCAGATTAGGAACCTTTAACAAAGCAGGAGATGTGTGGAAAGAACTAAGAGACTACTGAGGAAGAGAAGGAGATAAAAACCCCAAGACAAAACAGATGGAGATAAGAAATGTTTTAACCACTACACCACCAGAGCTCCTTTTTCTCAGCATACCTTCTGATAGTCACATATACCATAGTATTTCTCATTAAAAATAAAAAAAAACCAAAAAATCTAAAAATCCACTCCTTTGAGCCCAATTCTTGCTCAATCTATCATTCTTCCTGCTTTCTTTTTCAGCAAATACTCTCATATTTTGCACCTTCCAAAAGCAAGCTCAGATTCTCTACTGTCCAATCTCACTGATAATATCTAAAACAGAGCCGAATGAGAAGACAAAATCCTAGCTTTTATTTTGCTGGTTAGGTTTTTTAATTTATAAAGCAATCTGCCAAACACGAGAGTTCTGATAAGCTGAATAAAGAAATTCATTTTCCAAGATCCCACTGCAAAAGCATACAAAACACAAAACAGTATAATTAATAAAATACACTCCATGCCAAGAAAAGGAGACCTACGTAACTGGTTTTCTGTCATTCCCCCAAAGCTGAGCTGTGGGGCTTGCTCCTCCACCAGGCTGGAGACAGCTGGCAGCTGCTGTTCACCCTTGTCTCCTCCACTCCTTCCCTTAGAACAAGGGGAGCGCTCACCCAGTCTGGGGCTCCATACTGACAGCCAGGGAAAAGGTGCCTCTCAGCTCAAAAATGACTCATACTTTATCTCTCGCACTGAGTTCTCAGTATTTTTACAGAATCATGTAACCCCTTATTTTTAATCACCTTTTGGACAATCTGTGCTTGTCTCAATCGCAAGAAGTTCTAGCTATTCTGACATTATCAGCAGAAGTCATCTTCAGTGTCTCCATTTTCTTTGTCCTTTATAACCAAACAAACAAACAAAAAAAACCCGACTGTCATTGAGTCGATTCCAACTCATAGCTACTCCCATTGGGTCTCCAAGATTATAAATCTTTAAGGAAGTAGATTGCCTCATTTTCCTCCTGTGGAGCAGCTGGAGGGTTGGAACTGCCAACCTTCTGGTTAGCAGCCAAATGCCTTACCCACCATGCTACCACCGGAGCTTCTTTTCATAACCAAAGAGATATTAAATCCTATCAATTCTTCCTTCCAAATCTCTCTCATATATGTCACTTCCTTTCCATTTCCACTACTACAACCCACGTCTGAGGTCTTGGAGCACCAGGCCTAGATTAAGAAATTGTATCCTGACTGGTAGCATAGTGCCTAAAGCACTTGACTGCTAACCACAAGGCTGGTGGTTCAAACCCACCAGCCACTCCTGGGAAGGAAGATGGGGCAATGTACTTCCGTAGTGATACTGCCTTGGAAACCCAAGGAGGGGTCGCTATGAGTCGGGTCTGACTGGACGGCAAATAACAACAACAACAACAGCAACAACAATCCTGACTGGTAAAACAGCAATCCCTTCTTGTCTAGACACTCATAATGTGGCTAATCCTTTCATCCTCCTACAATATGGTTTTATCATTCCAGTTGCTTACTCAAGATGATACTGCTCCCACTGGATCATCCTGTCTCCTCTGCTTGCTATCCAAGAGTCCTCATCTGGTCCCAGTTGGCACAATCTACATGTTTCCACTACTCATTCCATGAGACAGCTCGCTTCAATAAGGAGGGCTTTTTTCATACAATTCCCCTTCTAACCAATGGCTACTGCATATTCTCTTTCTTAGTGTTACTGATCTTCCTTCTCTTTAACCTCTGCTCATCCTCTAAGGTCTCAATTACATCTTGCTACCTCCTCCTCCAAGAAACCCTCATCAATAAGCTAGCTTCCCTAATAGTTTCTCTTACCTATTAGAATATGCACAATCTATTCCAGAAAATGATAAGAGTCTTTCTTGAGTTAATCTTATCTTGAAAACTAGAATGGAAAGCTCTTGAGATGTTAAATGCCCATCCCTCTTGCCTTCTCAAGGGCTTCACTCTTTCCATTATCTCCTCTTTCCCACATCAGCCACTAATCTTTCTTAACATTTTAAAAAAAACAAACCTACTGCCATCCAGGTAATTTTGACTCACAGCAATCCTATAGGACAGAGTAGAATTGCTCCATTGGGTTTCCTAGGATGTAAATCTTTACAGAAGCAGACTGCCTCATCTTTTTCCCATGGAGCAGCGGGTAGGTTCAAACCATGACCTTTTTGGTTAGCAGTCAAATGCTTTCACCACTATGCCACCAGAGCTCCTTTTTCTCAGCATAGCCTCTGGTATTTATGTGTACGATAGTATTTCTCATTAAAAAACTAAAAATCTAAAAATTAACTCCCTTGAGCCCAATTCTCACTCAATTCATCATTCAGCTACTATTTTCTGCTTTCCTTTTCAGCAAATATTCTCAAACAAGTTTTGTTTATTTGTTTCTTGCACATACTGTCTCCATCTTCTTATCTCCTATTTACTCTAACACCCACTTCAGTCTGGCTTCTGTCCTACCTCTCTGAAAATGTCCTCATCTAAGTTATCATCAGCCTCCCACTGTAAATCCAATAGACATGCTTTGTCATCATCTTACTTGCCATCTCAGCAGCACGTGACACACGAACTAATCCTTCCTTCTTGAAATATTTTTCTCTCAGCTTCTGTGACCTTTGCTTTCTTGATTTTCCTCCTACCTCCCTGGACACTCTACTTTCATCTCATTTGCTGGTACCTTCCTACCTGTCCAAACTCAGGACCCTCTTCTTTACTTACATCTGTAGAGGCACATGGCTTTAAATAACACCTATGTGGTGATATAAGTCCCTGGTTGGTGCAAATGGTTAACGTGCTAGGCTGCTAACTGAAAGGTTAGCAGTTCAAGTCCACAGCAGAAGAAAGAGTTGGGGATACAATTCTATAAAGATCAGTCACTGAAAATCCTATGGAGCATAGTTCCACTCTGATACACATGGGTTCATCATGAGTCAGAGTCAACTTGATGGCAACTGGTTTTTCATTTATGTGCAGGTAATTCCCAAACTTCTCTTTAGTTCAGACCTCCACTCTGAGCTCTGTAGTCACCTCCAATGTTTACTTGGAGGTCTCACAGGCATTTTAATTGCTAAAACTAAATTCTGAATTTCCCCTCCACAAAGCTATTCTTGTATCTTCTCTTCCCAATTTCAGTAAATAGCACCACCACTTAACTCCTCAAACTTCCTTGATGGCACCCTTGACCTCTTCCTATTCCTTACCTTCCATACCAGCCCATTAATATATCTTAGTATTCCTTTTTCTAAAAACCACCTTGAACCTACCCATCTTGATCTTTCATCTTCACTGCCAGCAGCCCTGTCCAACACAGCCTCCTCTTCCATCTGAATTATTGCAAAAGCCTCTTTCTTGAAAGGTCTCCTTGCTTCTACTCTTATCTTCTGAAATCTACCCCCCACAGAGTAGCCAGAATAGTTTTGTAAAACATTAATCAGACTACATCATTCCCCTACTTAAAAGCCTTTCAATGACTTCCCATTGCACTTGGAATGCAATCCAAGCTTTGTTCCATTATCTGTAATCTATCTCTGGCCTACCTTTCAGCCTTATCGCATGCCCCCATTGCCCCTACTCAATTAGAGTGATTTCTGCTACCTTCTCAAATACTCTAAGCTCTTTCTCATCTCAGGGCTTATGCTTCAGCCATTCCTGGGAACACTCATCCCCTAGTTCTATGCTGGCTGAAGCCCTGAATCATACTTCAGGTCTCAAATGTCATTTCTTTTGAGAAGCCTTAAAAAGCCACATTTTCACCATCCAATGTTACTGTATATCATAGATCCTATTTATTTCCTTGAAGCATTCATCACCGTAACTATTTTTGTTTTACTTGTTAATATATTTATTTTCCTCAGGAATATAAGTTCTATGTGGCAGGAACAAGGTCTTTTTCAGAACCTAGAACTGGATCTACCATATGGTAATTGTCTGATAAATGAATACCTTGTTGAATAAACAAATGCTAAAATTCTTACATTTTCCTGAGCAGTGAACCAGAATGGCCATCTCACAGTACGTTCCAGGTCTACATTTCTGCCAAATAGGACTAATCTACAGTTGGAATCATCTGAAGTCCCACTAAGCTCAAAGGAAATCTTCCAAAGTATGCTGAACTCTGCTCAACCAAAGCTCAGTACTTGGGAGACAAAAACTTTTTTTTGGACTTCAGGGAATCCTCACCTGCTTTTAAAAAACAAAACCATCTTTCAAGATTTAACATTCTAATTTGGAATAGGAATAAAAGCATGAATTTTAGTCTCTCCTATAGAAGCCCATATTTCATAAACGTCTGAGAGGAATCACTTAGTATCCTGCAGTGTTGAAAGAGAGTTCACTAGCCTGGGTTCAATACAGTAGCAAATATTAACAAAAGACATTCTATCCAGTGAAGACAAAATACCTTTTAAACAAATTCAGTAAAATTGGCTCAAGTGCACCAATCAGGTTTACTTCAATGCATTCTGCAGCACTGGGAGGGCCTACATTCACACACTAGGAGGATGTTATCAAGCTCAATTTCTGGCTTCTACAAGCAGAGATTTGTAACAGGAAAACTAAAAAACAAGACCACTGAGCACAGTGATATGGTGCAGTTACATATTTCTCCCTGAAACATATTCACACATCAGAAATACAACATCAGGGCAGCAAACTGTTTCTGTAAACAGCAGGGGGCAAAGGATTTGGTGAGAAGGTCTGCTAAGCTATCTCATTCTCATCACTGAATACTCTCCAGAACTTTAATAATAAGGTTTGATAAAAAAAAGAAAAATAATAATGGAATCAATTTTATCAAACACATTTCACAAAGCTTATTCATCCAAGTAAGTGGATTCTGTAAAACGAATACTACTTACGATAGTTAACAAGGAGCTCTGGTGGTGTAGTGGGTAAGGTTTTGGCTGCTAACTGGGAGGCTGGCAGTTCAACTCTGCCAGCTGCTTCATGGGAGAAAGATGAAGCAATCTACTTCTGTAAAGATTTACAGCCTTGGAAACCCAAAAGGAGCTGCTATGAGTTGGAATCAACTTGATGCAGTGGGTTCCTACTGTTAATAAGGCCCCTGGTGGTGCAAACAGTTTGTGCTCGACTACTAACCTATAGGTTGACAATTGGAACCCACCCAGTGGTGCTGCAAAAGAAAGGCCTAGCAATCTGCTTCCATAAAAGATTACAGCCAAGAGATCCCTATGGAACAGTTCTACTTTGTGACACATGACATCTCCATGAGATGGAATCTACTGGTAGACAAAGGGTTTGGTTTTGGTTTTATTGTTAATCAAAGCACCTAACATTTACTGAGTACAGGCTATTGGCAAGCCCCAGGTTAAGTTTCACATACATTATCACATTCATTCCCTACAATACACCTTTAATGACAAAACCATTTAGACATCCCTTAGCACTTCAAACTGAACATATCCAAAGTGGAATTCTGGATTTTCTCCCACAAACCCATTTTTCCCTCAATCTTTCCCATCTCAGGTGTCACTACCATCTAGCTGCATCAACTCTCTTTGAAACCATTCCATATGCAATTCTTGAGGGGCTCAGCAACCAACAACAACACTTTCTAATCTGGAAACTGAAGTTCACGGAGATCAAATAACCTGCCCAGGTTCCTACAGAAATGGTAGGATAGGGTTCCAACACAGGCTAGGGACTTCAGTGCCCTTAGCAACCATGCCAGTTAGAGGGCCCCTCTACAGTGTTATCTTAAGATAGTCATGACACTGCCTGGGGCTGCCATGAGGACATAGCATGATACAGTCCTTAAGAAAGGGCTTCTAAGGTCGGACACCAGTTAACCAGTTGCTGTTGAGTTGATTCCAACTCATGGTGACCCACACGTCTCAGAGTGTAACTGTGCTCCATAAGGTGTTCAATGGCTGGTTTTGGACATAGCTCGCCAGGCACTTTCCTCTGGGCAGACTCAAACCTCTAAGCTTTTGGTTAGTAGCTAACCATGTTACCTGTTGGCACCACAGGCACACCTGGACTCAAATCTTAGCTCAGTCACTTCTTGTGAGCCTTGAGCAAATAGCCAGACCTCTCTAAACTTCAGTTTCCTCACTTGTACAACAGGCATTATTAATACTCATCTCTCAGGAATGATGTAAAGTTTAAATGAGATAATAATTTTAACAAAAGCTTAGTCAACTGACTAGTACATAATGAATGTTCAAACTGGTAGATTATATTATCATTTGAAATATTTAGCATGCCTATTGCTGCAAATATTCAACTCAACTAACTACTCTGAGGATCTTAATAGTAAAAACATTTGTCCACCAGGAAGGAAATGAATTTGGAAGCCTGGCTGGGCTGGTCCACGCTCATTAGCAAAATTATTCTTAACTCACTGAACTGCAGCACAGCACAATTTATGCTTCATTCCAAAAGCATGCTGGGGGGCCACTGGTCCTCAATGCCATGTGCTAGGGTTCCCAGACCAAATCTCCAATGCCAACACACCAACACAGTGGTCATATGGTGATGGGACAGGGACTACACAAAGGATTCGGAGCTCATAAAATGCTAACTGAAACTGCACCAGGAATCTGGACTCCTGTGGACTCCAGGCCAACCTTAACTCCCCACAGCATTTCAGAGCAATGCAGCCACTCTGCTGCTGTGCTAGAAGCAAAACTGTTGGATTTGTTCTTAAAGGAAACAAAAAAAGTATCACAACAAATGAGATTTAATGAACCCACTCAACTGTCACCCACTGATTAGTTCTTACCATTATGGTTTATCTCTTGGCAAGTACCCAGATGGGACTATTTCTCAGCTAACAGGTGGTCTGTTTATTATTCCATAGGTTTAGTTCAAATCACAGTTATTTTGAGGAAGAATGCAATAACAAAAACTTTTTTAAAACAATAGAAAACCAACACTTAGCATGTAAATGGATAACCATCCAACCTGCTTATATTTCACTTATGTTCTTCTATTGGTAAAAAAGCAGCACGAGTGATAAAGCTAATACTGCGAGTTCTCTTTCTCTGAAACAGAGCTCATTTCTATAAAGGGAGGTAGCTAACCTTTATGCCATTCACACTCTCATAGCTATGTTTTCTAATCTTTAGCTTAGAGATGGAGTAAAAATGTAAGTTCTGTCTTCAAATTCAACTTGTACCAGAGCTTTGATATTACAGTTTGTTGCTTGTAAGATGTCCTATGTGACAAATGTGGCATTACAGGTTCAGAAGTCCCTTTGTAACAAGCAAATCCATCATGTGACATAATAAGGTTGGCAAACAATCTTCTAAACCAGTAGGAAGATGAGTCATCAATGACATTTACTAGGCACCACGGTGACTTCACACTGTCCATTAGGGCCAGAAAAGAGAGGAAAACCTTGGGCGAGACCAGCCTATAGGGGCTTAAGGGAGGCAAAACAACCATAACTAGGGCCTATGGGAGCAGAGCCCTGAAGAAACCAAGTTTGACCAAAACTTGTCATTTTTACATCCAATTTCAAATACTTAAAATTTGCAGGTTGTTTGGCCCCAATAAGTGTTTCTTTTAATTTCCCACTATAATCTACTACAGCATCACAATAAATGGAGAGAAGATTGAGGTTGTCAAAGAGTTCACGTTGCTTGGTTCTACAATTGATGCCAACGGAAGCAGCAGTCAGGACATTAGACGACGTGTAGCATTGGGAAAGTCAACTGTGAAGGAACTGTTTCAAGTGCTGAGGAGCAAGGATATGTCCTTGAGGACTAAGGTGCACCTGACACAAGCCATGATATTTCCAATCGCCTGGTATGCATGTGAGAGCTGGACAATGAATAAGGAAGACCGAAGAAGAGTTGATGCTTTTGAGTTGTGGTGCTGGCGGAGAATGCTGAAAGTACCATGGACTGCTAAAAGAACTAACAGATCTGTCCTGGAGGAAGTGCAGCCAGAATGCTCCTTGGAAGCGAGAATGGCCAGACTTCGTCTCACCTATTTTGGTCATGTTGTAAGAAGGGACCATTCCCTGGAGAAGGATGTCATGCTTGGTAGGGTGGAGGGTCGACGAAAGAGGGGGAGGCCTTCAACGAGATGGATTGATACGGTGGCTGAGATGATGGGAATCAAGTATAGCAGGGATTATGGGGCTGGCGTGGGATCGGGCAGTGTTTCGTTCTGCTGTGCATGGGGTCGCTATGAGTCGGAAACGACTCGACGGCACTTAACAACAACAACAACATAATCTACTAAGGAGTTCTGGTGGTATAATGCCTAAGGCATTTGACTGCTGACCAGAAGGTTGGCAGTTCAAACCCACCGGCTGCTCCATGGAAGGAAGATGGGGAGATCTACTTCCACAAAGATTTACCACCTCAGAAACCTAATGCAAGTCACTATGAGTTGAAATCAAGTCAACGGCAGTGAGTTTGGTAGGGTTTCTTTTGGTGTATTTCAACTGAATTTAAGATTTAATCTCAAAGTTAAAGTTTTGTGAAGTCATAATCTTGACTTAGTGTTAATGTAATTTGGTTCCCAGTGCATGGATGAAAATGTTACAAAAGAGAGACCCAAAGGAAGCATACTTTGTTGGTGTTTGCTGCTGTAAAGTCAGCTCCGACTCATGACGACCTGACTCACAACAGAATGAAATGCTGCCTGGTGTTGCACTATCCCCCTGACTGGTTGCAGATCAGACCAAACCATTATAATCCATAGGGTTTTCACTGGCTGATTTTCAGAAGTAGATTGCCAGACCTTTCTTTCTACTCTGCCTTAGTCTGAAAGCTCTGCTGAAACCTGTTTAGCATCATAGTAACACACACCTCCAGTGACAGATGGGTGGTGGCCATGGTTTGAGGTACACTGCCTGGGGATTGAACCTAGGTCTTCCACATGGAAGGAGAGAATTCTACCACAGAACCATCAATGCTTCTCTACCTATACAGAACTCACAAAGTAAGAACTACTGACAAACACAGTCTTCTTTCTGAGAAATACTTCATTGCTTAAACTCATTATTTCATCAGTCCTAACAACATTCTGATGTAAGAAGCCAGAGGAAAGGATCTAGTCCTTTGACTCCTAATCTTCTCACACTTGGGCAGAATGTCTCTCCAATGTGGTGGTTGTATGTTTGTATTGTTTCTGGCTTGGAGTTCAGGAAAGAATCCAAGGAACAGTCCAAGAAAAAATAGCCAGGAATGCAAAAGACAAAAGAAAAAAAAAGGATATAAAGAACTTCAATGTAGCTGATGGCAGAGAGTAAAACTCAAGTCAGAAGAGCTCTAAGAGGCAGAAAGGGAGAAGGTAAAGAAAGAGGGGCAATGCTTCTGTGGCCTCTACCTGCCATATTTGCCTGGCTCGTCCCCAGGGCTTGAAGGACCAGCTGCAGCTCCCTGACAGCTGTTGCTGCCTCTTTTCCACAGGTCATGTCAGGCTCCATGACCACCTCCAGAAGTCCAACTCCTGCCAAAGGAAGACAGAGTCAGTCCCAATTCTCCAATCTGAGCAACTCCTGAATCTGGCTTAAGTCTTAGGAAAACTGTGTGTTACTAAAGGACTCTCAACATGGTTTTAGCCTTCCTGATTTCTAACTTTAGTTCATTGTTTTTAATGTCCACTTAAAATGTCAAGCTGTTGGGTCCATGACTAGGTGGATAAGTTTGTTGAATTTTAGGAGTAATTATTAAAAAGCCCAATGGTAATCACTGTTCAAGCCATGCTTTGTAATCAACTAAATACTAGGAGCTCTGTTGGTGTAGTGGCTAAGGCATTTGACTGCTAACCAGAAGGCTTGCGGTTCAAACCCACCAGCCACTCCTCGGAAGGAAGACTGGGCAATCTACTTCCGTAGTGATACTGCCTCGGAAACCCAAGAAGGGGTCACTATGAGTCAGAACCAACTCGATGGCAATGAGTTTTTTTTTTTTTTTTAAATAACAGTACTAACACTGATATATTTGATCTCCTCAGTTGGTTTGGGAAAACTCTAGAGGGGAAGAAAGGTGCCTAAAACCAAACAACTGAGGTGGCTGAAGGAAAGGTAATGAAGAAACACCAAGCCTACCCGCCCTGTTCAGGTCAATGAGAGTCTGAGATCTCAGGTCATCATGGAGGCTCTTGCCACTGTCTTGCTCCAGCTGGATCTGCTTGATCCTCACAGTCTTGGTGATTACCTGACTCCGCTTATTCCCCACACAGACGCCGTATGTCAAGCTCCCATTCACAGCAATTGGAAGCCGTTGCTGGGTAATCTGGTAGCCTGCCTGCACATAAGCATGGGTTACAAAGTCACTAGTCTGATTTGTTGAACTGAAATAAAGGCTGGGATCCATCTTATATTCTTTTTAATTTCGTAAAACTATAGACTTACTTTAAAAAAGAAAGGAAAAGAAAACTTAGTCTATGTAGTGCAGCCATCATTTAGTCTGGCCTCTGGCTTTTCCTGTCCGCAGTAACCCTCCCAACGTCTCCTTCCCACCCCCAATAACTGGTAAAAAACAGGGGTCCCATCTTCCTTACTCCAATGCCATTTTCAGGAATAACAACAGTCTCATTGTCAGGAGTTCCTAAGAAAAGAATTCATTGTTTTCAGTTAGCTCATTAGCCTAAACTCTGCATCTGATTACTGGGCCCCTGACAGACCCTCCTTATTAGGAAGTGCTGGCCAAGCATTTTGCCATCTTCTCTCCACATGGCAGACAGCAGTTGCTAGTGCAGTCAAGCTTGTTTGGTTTCTGCTCCTTCAACTAAACCAATCATGCCAGCTCATCCCTGCCCTAACTTCCCATGTTGCTCCAGCCAGTAAATGTGGTGACACTCACACTCCAGCTACTGGAAAGCACACAGTACTGAAATAGCAATACATGTTGCAAGGATTCCCTTATCTCCTTCTAAGTGGAAAGGAAGAATTATTTTCAAAGACACATACTAAAGAGAAGGAGCTCTGGTGGCATAGTGCCTAAGGCATTTGACTGCTAACCAGGAGACAGGTGGTTCAAACCTACCAGCCACTCCTCAGAAGGAAGGTTTGGCAATCTACTTCCATAGTGATACCGCCTTAGAAACCCAAGGAGGGGTCACTATGAGTCAGGTTCAACTCGAGGGCAGTGAGTTTGGTTTGGTTTTTATACTAAAGAAGCAGAAGGTCAATAAGGAGAACTGCAAAAGAAGAGAGAACAATCGCTAAGGTATCTTATAGCACTTGCTAGGTCCCAAGTACTGTCCTCGAACTTTACATTCGCTCCTCATGACAACCCTACATGGTGGGTATGAGGCACAGAGGGATGAAGGGCCTTACCCACAGCCAAACAGGTAGTGAAGAATCAATGGAGCTCAGATGGCCTAGCTCCAGAGTCGGTGCTTCCACCGCTGGGCCAGTCAGTGGTTTACAAACTTGAGCTGCATCAGAATCACCGGGCAGGCTTGTCAAAACAGAAATTCTGGGCCTCTGATTCAGTAGGTCTGGGGTGGGGTCTGAGAATTTCTATTTCCAACAAGTTTCCAGGAGATGCTGAGGTTAAAGGATGGGGAATTGACATTTTTGAGAATGACTGCCCTAGGCTAATTCATCTCTATACTGAAAGAGGAAGTCTCAATTTGTAAAATTAAACTCTGGACAGGGTTGCCAGATAAAACACAGAATACCTAGTAACATCAATACTTATACAGCAAATACTTTGGTAGTACAAGCCTCTCCCGTGTGATACTTGGCAACCCAAACTCTGGATTATGTGAGCTACCTGGGCTAGAAAGAACAGAAAGCCACAGATAATCAAAACAGTGCATTTTAGCCACATCTTGCTAAGTGTTCTACCCTAACCAAACTGGTTATCATTCTTAAAAGACAGAAAAATATAGTTTAATTCTCTCTACCCTATCAAGCAACAGAATTTGCTAAGAGGCTGGCAGCCAGAGGGGGAAAGAAGCAGCAATGGGAGAATTCAGGTCTTAGTTTTTTAATTTAATTCTTCTGGCTGTACCCACTAAGAAGCAGCTCACCCCCACCTTCAGTTTAAGAAGAATGAGGTCAAGCAACAGCATCACTACTCTTTGTCCAAAGCTGAAGATGAGCCTTACTTACTAAGAGAGGCTCAGAGCAAATGAAACATTATTTTGGGGAACTCACTCAACATTTGTTTTGTGCTAGTTCAATATGAAAAATTGGCTCTAGGTCACACTGGCTTTGTGCAAAGGAAATAAAGTTTTAATTTTAATGAAAAAGTAAGTTAATATTGGGTTTATTGCTTAGACAATTACTGTTGTTAGTTTGGGTTTCTGGTTCATGTCTCTGCTTACTATTGTCCACTTACTGGCTCCTTGTGAGGTGACAGAAATGGCTCCCAAGGAGACAGTTCCATTACTGGGAACTTCGACTTAGAGAGGCTCTCACTCCATCTGCTGAGCTACCATATGCACTTACCCTTGCATCAACCACAGCTCTTGCTTCCGTCCTAACAGGCAATAAGCACCAAACACCACGGCTGGGCCCAGCCAGGGAACACTGGCTTCTTCCACTCCCCATTCAATTATGAGATAGCCACCAGAAGCATGAGGCTAAGCAAGGAGTCAGCAATCAGGACAATTGCTTCCAATCTAGCACACATCAGGGGGCACCTGCCTTCATCAGGGCTCCATAAAACTTCCTGCTGAGATGGACAGAGCACTGACAGAAAGCTTGAGAGGCACAGTCCCCTCCCCCTTCTTAAGCCCCCTAAGGCAAGGCCAGCCCAGCAAGAGAACTTACAGAGGGTAGATCACACAGCATACTTACAGGGAGGTCGGCATAGAAGTAATGCTTCCTGTCAAACAAAGACTTCTTGTTTATGCGGCAGTTCAGCGCCAGGCCTGTCATCACGGCTGCTTCTACACATCTCCTGTTGAGAACCTATAGAAGCACGACACACAGCTCCTCTCAGATCTGAGGTTTGAACAAATGCTTCTCCCACACACTGACATCCTCAGTGAATATTCAATGTAGCCCTTCAACAGGCATTATCTCTGGTTCTCTGCATGGGCAGCTCAAGTTCACAAGCCAACTCTGTTTGCCTGGGAATCAGGAAAACTTTATTTAAAAAAGAAAATGCATGTGGCAGTGGTCCCACTGGGCACTTAATGAGCTGCCACATCAGGGTACCCTTACCTCTACACCTGGGATGGAAGTTAACAGGAAGAGTCCCAGAAAAGCCTAGTGGGGTATTTATTACATGGGCAAACTTATCTCACTTCCTCAAGCAGAATAAGGTGTCAGTCAGAGTACATGAAGAGACAGTTTCTGAGAGAGGGGAACCTAGGAAGCATGTTGTGTTAGGTGTTGTCGAGTCGCTTCCGACTCACAGTGACCCTGTGCACAGTAGAACGAAACACCGCCCGATCCCGCGCCAGCTCCACAATCCTTGCTATCCTTGAGCCCACTGCCGCAGCCACTGTGTCAATTCATCTCATTCATCGACCCTCCACCTTACCAACCATGACATCCTTTTCCAGGGAATGGTCCCTTCTGACAACATGACCAAAGTAGGTGAGACGAAGTCCCGCCATTCTCGCCTCCAAGGAGCATTCCGGCTGCACTTCCTCCAGGACAGATTTGTTAGATCTTTTAGCAGTCCATGGTACTTTCAGCATTCTTTGCCAGCATAACTCAAAAGCATCAACTCTTCTTTAGTCTTCCTTATTCATTGTCCAACTCTCACATGCATATGAGGCTACTAAAAATATCATGGCTTGTGTCAGGTGCACCTTAGTCCTCAAGGAGATATCTTTGCTCTTCAGCACTTGAAAGAGGTTCTTTGTAGCTGATTTGCCTAGTGCTATATGTCATCTGATGTCTTGACTGGTCCTTCCATTGGCATCGATTGTAGAGCCAAGCAATGTGAAGTCTTTGACAACTTCAATCTTTTCTCCATTTATCGTGATGCTACTTAGAGGTCCAGTTATGAGGATTTTTGTTTTCTTTATATTGAGATGTAATCCATACTGCAGACTGTATTCTTTAATCTTCATCAGTAAGTGCTTTAAGTCATCCTCACTTTCAGCAAGCAAAGTTGTGTCATCAGCGTATCACAGGTTGTTAACCATTCTTCCTCCAATCCTGATGCGTTTTTCTTCACATAGTCCAGCTTCTCGGATTATTTGCTCAGCATATAGATTAAATAAGTATGGTGAAAGGACACAACCCTTCTTGATAGTAACTTATCTCATTCTCTTCTCAGGCAGAATAAGGAGTCAGTCAGAGTACATGAAGAAACACTGTTCCTGAGAGAGGGGGACCCAGGAAGCAGCTCACCAGAACTCAGTGAGATATGAACAGTAAGGCCTAGGCAGGACCCAAGAGGCTGACAGGGGTGGCTTCACCTTGACTGAAGAATGACCTTTAGGAAACTAGAGGCTGTCACCATCTCCTCAGGGGCTGGGACTGTGGCCTATCTGCCTCCTGGCTTTCATTTCAGTACAGGCCTGACCACTTCCCTAAAAGAGGATCTGAGTGCGTGTCCACTCATCCTGAAGATCCCTGTGGTGCTGATCTTGCCAGGGGCTCCTGGATCTCAGGAGCTCCTTTTGGATGCGCTACTTAAAGGAGCTTATGTCCACCAAATGGCCAGCAAACTTCCCAGCCCCAAAAGAAGTGAACAGGTTTTAATAATTTGGGAGGTTTTGGAGCCAGTGGCATAGTGCATCTGACTGCTAACCAGAAGCTTGGCAGTTCAAACCCACCAGCCACCCTTCGAAAGGAAGAATGGGCAATCTAATTCCATAGAGATATCGCCCTGGAAACCCAAGGAGGGGTCATGAGTCAGAATCGACTTGATAACAGTGAGTTTGGTTTTTAGAGACAACTAGAGATTAACACAGTATAGGAGAAAGAACATAAATTCTAGCGTCCAGAAGGTTCAAATCTCATTTCTGTGACCAGAAGCCTCAATTCCCTTATCTTGGAAAAGGCTGTCATATCTAACTTGCACTGATAGTTCAGTGGTAGAACTCTTGTCTTCCATCCAGGAGACCCAGGTTCCATTCCCAACTGATGCACCTTCTATGTAGCCATCACTTGTCTGTCAGTGATGGCCTGTGTGTTGCTATGATGTTGAACAGGTTTCAGCAGAACTTCCGGAGTAAGATGGACTAGGAAGAAAGGCTTGGTGGTCTATTTCTAAAAATCAACCAATGAAAATACTACGGATCACAAGTGTCAACCCACAATGGGTCATGAGGATGGCATAGGGCCAAGCAGTATTTCATTCCATTGTCCATGGGGTCACCATGAGTTGGGGGCCAAACAATGGTAGATAACAACAACATTTATTTATATAGGGCTTAATACGTAAGCATTTTCACATCCACTATTTCATTTGGTTAAGGCATTTGGCTGCTAACCAAAAGGTCAGTAGTTCAAACCCAACAGCTGCTCCATGGAAGAAAGATAGGACAGTCTGCTTCCATAAAGATTTACAGCCTTAGAAACCCAACAGGGGTTGCTATGAGTCAGAATCGAGTCCATGGCAGTGAGTTTGGAGTTTTGTTTTTTTTTTGGGGGGGGGAGGAGTCTTATTTCAGCCTCACAGCAACCCTGTAAAGAAGAAATTTCTATTTTTCTAGTATTTCAGATAAAGGAAAAACCAAGACCCAGACAAAGTAACCTTCCCAAATTCAGTGTCAGCAAGCATGGCTTGTCAGGCAGGGACAGAGAGTGTAGCTCCCTAACACAGGCATAACTTACTGGTCACAGAGATTTTAAAAACAAATTTGTACAATGAAATGTTAAGAGGCAGCTCTACTTACTTCAATATACAACCCCCAAAAGGAAACCCAAACAGCAAAAATCTCCCTTCTGGTGACAACATCACACCTGTTTTCTTGGGACCCAGATTATAAAATGGAGTCATCTTAAATCTTCTATTCAGAGATCTTCATTCTGGGCCTAATACTAGTGTCAGCTCTGCAATAATGAAGGGTCTCATGAAAAGATGTGTGTGGGAACCAGGATGCGCTAATTATTGATGTTTGCACTTGGCGATGTTTGGCATTTTACTGAGCGGTTGTTGCTGCAATACAGATGAAGCTGATGGAGAATCCTGCCAAAGGCGGGCCTGATGATTTGTGTCACAGAGCACAAGAACATGGTGCCGCCCCTCCTCCCCAGCCCACATCCTGCCCTTCCAAGGGCTGTGCTTCTGTGAGGACTGCTTGTGAGCGGCCTGACTCCCGGGTCAGTGCCACTTCTTGCTCTATCACTCCCACTGTTTTGCTAGCCACCGTTTTCTCTCACATTTCTGTTCAATCTGCCCCTTGGGAGCCAACGTGTTTCCTCTTTCTTGGCATGAAGACAACCTATGTTTGTTTTGCTTGTGTATTTTTGAACATGCATTGCTAATGAACCCTCTGCGCCTGGCCCTGTAATGGGGGGGGGGGGGAGAAGTGGCTAGTCAGCCTTCACTGTGCCTGTGTACACATGTGTATACAGGCCTTTGATAAATCATCAATTTCCAAAGAATGAGAATGCAGTAAAACACACAAACATTAGAGTGGTATTGAATATACTTTAATGTTTTTTTGATGATTTAGAAGGCTTGAAGTACTCCAGGGTCAGAATTAGAAGCATCAATCATCACTATACTACAGTTGCACAGAGGGACTAGCAAACAGAGTGCCAGTTAAAAGAAAGCCAAGGAAAAAGAATTTACAGTGATCTTTGTCAAGCTGCTTGCGACAGATGGAGGTGTGGGTCAGTGTGTTCTAAAGATAGGATGCAGCACTGCAAAATTCAACTTGGGCTATCTTCACTCCAAAAATTTTCTTAAATGTCTATAATGTATAGACAAGGAATGTGCAGTGATGACATGAACCTGCCGGCACCTCCCACACCTCTTCATGCCAGAGACTCTATATGCAGTGTTTTACACAAAGTTAAACAGATGCAGTGCTAGCCTTCTAGAAGCTCAACACCTGACAAAAACCTATACAGATAAAAACTGGTAAGAAGAAAATGTTAGGAATGGTACCTGCTTTAAATTTTCTACTGTAGGGTGTGACTTAAGTTGGTGCTCTGGAGTTATTCCCAAGTGTTAGTATTAATAGCTAAAAATAACACACTTTCTCAGGTTTATCTTCTATATGCCTGCTAGGCGGATCTTGTTAAAGTGCAAATTTTATAATTCTGCTGTCTAAAACACGTAACAATGAACAACAACAAACCCTTCATAGGCCTCCACTGTTCACATGATAAAGGCCAAAGCTCTTACATAATTTAGCTCCTACGTATGCCTTCAGTTCATCTCCTACCACGTCTCCACTCACACTCTGAGGTCCAGTTCTCCTGTAACAAACCATGCTGATGTTTCTCACTCTCCCTATTCTTATTCCCTTTAAAATCTTACTGAGATGCCACCACCTTGGAGAAGCCTTGTTTACTCTCCATCCTATCTACCTCTTATGACCTTCCACATGCATCCATTTGAGCTCGCAATCACAGTAGACTGGATCTGTTGCATATATTTCCATTTGACTAAGTTCCATGAGTACGGCAACTGTTTGTTCAGTCTTATATCTCTGAATCCTAATATAAAAAGAAGAGATGTGCTCAATAAATGTGTGTTGAACTTAAAGGAGGAGTGAGGTGATAGACAACAGGTGAAGCGTTCAGAGATGATGTCTGAGGCTCCTCTATGGTGACACCTGCCACCTGCTGTCCTTTAAACTTGTTTCTGCAAGTGCACTGAAGTAACAGCCGGTCATGGGTGATATGATCAAAGAGGTAACCTAAAAATTCAAACATGCACACTCAAAAGACTAACTTTTCTTAAAGAAAGTATGTTCCAGGCTTTTCTTTGCAATTAAAACCCTATGGTGGATACTATTATTATCCTCATTTAATGAAGGGAGGCATAGAGATTAAGTAACATGGCCAACATCACACAGTTAAGTGGCAGAGCCAGGAAACCAGACTCCTGAACTCAGGCTCTCAACCCTTATACTCTAAACTGTTTCAAGAATAAAGCATGTATTTTCAGCTATCAAGGCTTCAAAGCACCAACTCAAGCCAAATCCTATTATAGAAAATTTAAAGCAGATATAGTTCCTAATGGGAGCTCTGGTGGTGTAGTGCCTAAAGGCACTTAACTGCTAACCAGAAGGCTGGTGGTTCAAACCCACCAGCCACTCCTCGGGAGGAAGACTGGGTAATCTACTTCCATAGTGATACCACTTCAGAAACCCAAGGAGGGGTCGCTATGAGTCAGATCTGACTCAACGGCAGTGAGTTTGGTTTTTTGTTTTTATGGTTCCTAACGTTTTCTTCTTACCAGTTTCCAGTTCTACAGGTTTGTTTTCAGATGTTGAGCTCCCAGGGGGCAAACGCTGTGTCTTTTTAACTTTGTTAAAAGATACATTCAATACACAGCCTCTGGCATGAGGAGGATATGATAATGAGTAGAACTACAGATTTTCCCAAGTAGCATAGAACATCGTATTGATAGATTTCTAAAACTCTTAGATCCGAGTACCCATTAAACAATATCTCAAATAAGTGAAGTGGCGAATTCCTGTATTTAATCAGAAGAAGATCGTGATAGGTGGAGGTAGAAGATGAGGTGAATATACAGTGGATGGTCAATAAATTTCATGACTAGCAAGGAGAGACTGAGCAGATCATGGCCCGGAAAAAGATACTGGAGGCCAAGGAGAGAAGGGATGGTTTTTTAAAAGGAATTGCTTCTTTGGCTTGTTTTTAAAACATGAGTAGTGCTGCAACCATAGCTGGCTTGGAACCTAAAATACATCCCGAGCAAATTTTTGTTGTTAGTTGCCATCAAGTTGATACCAGCTCATAGTGTGTAGAACAGAACTTTTCCACAGGGTTTTCAAAGGCTGTGATCTTTCAGGAAAGGAGCCTTGGAGTAGTTAGTTGGACCTGTGAGCTTGGGACCATGGTTGCAGGGGACATCAAGCTCAATTAGCATAACATATTATACAAAAACACTGTTCTAAGTCCTACTTTGGTGAATAGCAACTGGGGTCTTAAAAGCTTGCAAGCGGCCATCTAGATGCAACGATGGATCTCTCCTTATCTATAGCAAAGAAGAATGAAGCAAACCAAAGACACATGGAAACAATTAGTCCAAGGGCCTAGTGGACCATGCAAACCTCAGCCTATATGACCATGAGACCAGAAGTACTAGATAGTGCCTGGCTATCACTGTCAACTACTCAGAAAGGGATCAGTACAGGAGGTCCTAGATAGAGTGGGAGAACAATGTGGAACAAAACTCAAAATCATTAAAAAAAAGACCAGGTTTACTGGTCTGATAAGAGCCTGTTTGAGACCCGAGACTATGGCCTCTAGTTACCCCTCAGGTCTAGAATTAAACTCACTTCCATGGCTTCCAGCCAAACAAAAGACAGGCATATAGGGTGACCATTTACATCAGATATATGCACTATTTAGAATGATCAGCCATGGGAGAACAGAAGGGTAGTATTTGCACAAGGAGATAGCTCTTGGGGCAGATATACATAGAAAAGAAGGGCACAGGGAAGAGGTAAACTACAGGAAGAAAGTGGGAAGAGAGCTGTTACACTGTGGGGAATCGCAGTCAATGTCATCCAACAAAATGTATATGAACTGCTGTACGGAAAATGAATTTGCTCCGTAAACTTTCACCCAAATCACAATAAAAATCAAAAAAGAAAGAAAAGAAAAGGAGCCCTGGTGTTGCAATGGTTAAGCATTCAGCTTGCTAATCAAAGGTTGGCAGTATGAGCCCTCCAGTGAGTGGCTCCACTGGACAAAGATGTGGCAGGCTGCTTCTATAAAGATTACAGCCTTGGCAACCCTATGGGGGCCGCTGTACTCTGTCCTACAGGGTTACTATGAATCAACTTGATAGCAACAGACTGGATCTTTCAGAAGCAGACCACCAGGCCTGTCTTCTGAGGTGTGTCTAGTGGGCTTGAACTATTAGCCTTTCAGCTAGTAGTGGAGCACTTAACTGTTTGTGCCACTCAGGGACTCCTTCCTAAGCATAAGGCAGTATAAAAATCCAGAAACATGCACAGGACTTCTGAAGAAGCACTGTGACTCCAATGTAAAAGTCTTTCAGTTTAAGACTTATTTAGCCTAATTGAAAAAGCATTTTCTGATTTCTGAGTACACTGGGCCAGGATTTCATGAAAGACCCAATACAACCAAAAAAATCACCTAGTTCTACACATTCTACTTTCTTAAAATATCTTGATTTTTCTTCCTTTTTCCCCACTTCCTTTGGCTTAATTGAGGCCTCCATTCAAATATCACTGTCACCACCACCACTGTAAACCTAAACTTCTGCACTAACTATCTGGCTGAGTTTTTCTGCCTCTAATCTCAGTCCTCTAGTCTCTCCTTCATACCCGTTCAAGAGTGACCTTCCTATAGTATAAATCTGTTCATGTAATTCCCCAGCTTAAAGTTCTCCTTTACCACTCCCAGTGATTAACAATGTGAAGTCCAAATGCTTGGCAGAATCAAGGCCCTTTGTGATCTAGCCCCTGATCACCTTTCTAGCTTCCTCTAGTTCCTTCTATCCTTCTAGTTGCTCCACTATTCCTCTCCCAACATGTTCTTATGTAGCCAGGCTTGAGACAAGCTCTTGAACACACTGTTGCTTCTATCAGTAATACCCTTCTTGCTATCTGCTTGAGCAAGGTCTTAGCATCTGGCAGGACTCTTCTATACCACCTTTTTTGTGTAATCTTTTCCACTGCAACCCCAATATACATGTTCCCTCCTCTCAGCTCCCATGGTACTCCAGTAAAGCACAGATCACATGGTTCCACACGTCTCTCCACCCAGAATAAATTCCTTGAGGGCAGCCATTTTGTCTTATTCTCCTTTGCCCCATCATCTAAATACAACACCAAGCTGATTAAACATAGACTGAGGTAATGAATAATTTAACACCACCTTTATCAATACCCAAAAGACTGTAACCTACAAAATAAAAGCATTCTATAAAATGTATCAGTCAGGTAAAGGAAAGCACTCTTAGTGTGTAAAATAGAACAAATTTAATGCAGAGACTTCATTACACAGATGACAGGAAAGCTGAGAGGTCAGAGGGCACAGTGAGGTAACTTACAGGATTCCCAGTGGCAGGACGCCACTCCTGTCTTAGGGCAGGAGGCACAGAGGAAACTGGAAACCAACTCTAAGAACTCTAAGAACCCGAACCAAGGACAAACCCAACAAACGTTGCCAGAGGCAAGAAGAGGGAGAAATACCCTGTCGTTCCTTTCTTCCTACCTCCAGTCTTTTACTGGGCTTCCCATTTGCCTAACCGAGCCTGAATACAGCCAATTCAGGGCACCAGAAACTATAGCCTACAAGAGCTGCTTCCCTGTCATATGAAGCCACACAGGGGAGGCAGGGAGCCAAGGGAGGCAGGGAGCTGAGGGCATGCAGACCACAACTGGCACAGCAAATGCATACTTATGTGTGTTCATTTCTGTGACTATTCCTTTTGAAAAAGAAATAGCTAATGAATAAATACTCTCAAGTCTGTCCAATCAACATAAAACTGAAATTTGTGTGGACTCCTTTTTCACCTCCTGGGAGCCCATAATTATGAAATGCTACTAATTGAGAAGAAACATTAGTAATAACTCAACTTGGGCTAAACTACACTCTAAGTTAACACTAACAATCACAAAAAGATTTATTAAGCAAATCAACAAAATAAACAAGATTGTGTAACTTCCTTAAGTCAATAAAATATTCTCTAGGATTTTAGCACATTTATGTGAAATTCTACTAACTACAAATAAATCTGTTCACTAAAGTCAGTCTCTGGGATCTACACTGAGAAGTGTTTTGTGATGTACTTCAAAGGAATAAAGCTGTAGGTCAGATAGCAACCGGCAGCAGAAAAAGGCAGGACTGGGTATGCAAGGTAACCTGTCCCTATTTCTCTTTCCTACAATACTGTCAACAGTTCCAAACCTAACATTACCCATTGGCAATTATCCTGATATCTGGGAAACTTTACACTAATTGCCGAGCTGCAGCAAAACAGAATCGGAAGGACTGGAGTTCCAATCTCACCTCCACTATTTATTAGCTGTATGGCCCTGCACAAAATTCCTAACTACTCTAGACCTTAATTTACTTACTGCTACAAGAAGAGTTATTTTGTGGGATTGTTCTGTGAGTTAAATAACTTGGCACATGATAGGCACTTAGTAAATACTGGTTTCAAAATGGAAGAAATAATAATTTGAAGTGCCTATTGGGTCTTTCAGATACAAATTTTTCTAAGAAGCAAGGAAATCTAATGAGAAAAGGTCTAAATAGTTTCACAGATCTATTAGTCTGGATTTACAATCCAAAGGCACAACAGATGCTGAAATAATGCATTATTCCAACATAATATTTTCCCCTTAAATGATAACCAATACCTTTTGTGATAATTAGTGTGTTATTTCCAGTGGAACAGAGACCATATTTCTTAATGCCTCAGGAAATTCATATTACTTCCATTTACTCTGTTTTATAGTGAAGTGAAGTTTTCCTGGATAACACTGTATGCTTGCCTTATGGCTAGAAAAACTTCCCATTCTCAAGTGACAGAAACTAGCTTCTAACAAGCTGAAGAGTTATAATCCAGTAATTTGAGCCAATTTTCACTCTCCTCTCACTGTTACCAACCACACTTCCTGTCTTCTAAGTGGAAGCCACGTTTGAAATTCAATGAGAGTCTATGGAGAAAAGATGTATGAAGGCTAGGAGTGGACATGGGAATCAAGTTAAAAAAAAAAAAAAAATCATTGCTCTTTTTGAATAAAACTTTGGGAAGGAGCCAAGATTTTCAATGTTGAAAGATACTTCCTACATCAACTGTGAATATTGGTCTTTCTCTTGTCTATCACTTTTATGAAAAGTATATTAATATTTTAAAAAAAGCTAAAACATATAAACTCATTCATTTCAGATTTGGCCCCATACTGTAATTGTCAACTCTTGTCTACTAGTCCTAAATTTTACTTCTATGACTCTACATCTAAATAGATTAGATGAAATGATAAACAATTTCATATTATTGAAACTTTAAAAGCAATCAGGGACAGTGATGTTGTTGTTGTTGTCAGACGCCGTCGAGTTGGCTCCAACTCATAGCAACCCTATGTACAACAGAACAAAACACTGCATGGTCCCTGTAACACCCTCACAATCCTTGCCATACTTGAGCCCCCTGTTAAAGCCATTGTGTCAATCCATCTTGTTGATGGTTTTCCCTTTTTTTGCTGACCCTTTATTTTATCAAGCATGATATCCTTCTCCAGAAACCAGTCCCATCTGACAACATGACCAAAGTAGGTGGGATGAAGTCTGGCCATTCTCACTTCCAAGGAGTATTCCAGCTACTCTTCTTCCAGGACAGATTTGTTTATACTTCTGGCAGTCCATGGTATTTTCAGTATTCTTTACCAACACCACAATTCAAAAGCATCAATTCTTCTTCGGTCTTCCTTATTCATTATCCAGCTTTCACATGCACATGAGGTGAGTGAAAATACCATGGCTTGGGTCAGGTACATCTAAGTCTTCAAAGTGACATCTTTGCTTCTTAACACTTGAAAGAGGTCTTTTGCAGTAGATGTGCCCAATGCAATACATTGTCCAATTTTTTAATAATTTTTATTGTGATTTGGGTGAAAATTTACAGAGCAAATTCATTTTCCATATAGCAGTTCATACACATTTTGCTTCATGACATTAACTACAATATTCCACAATATAACAGCTCTCTTCCCACTTTTCCCTGTTACCTCTTCCCTATGTCCTTCTTTCCTATGCATTCCTGCCCTCTGAGCTATCTCTCTGTGCAAACACTGCCCTTCTGTTCTTCCATCATTGATCATTCTAAGGAGTGTATCTACCTGATGTAAGTGTTCAGCCTATATACCTATCTATTCAACAGTGTTTTCAGTTTTCAGTGTACAAGTCTTTTACCTACTTGGCTAGATTTATTACTAAGTATTTTATTATTTTTGATGCTGTTGTAAATTTTCTTGATTTCATTTTTAGATTGTCATTGCTAGGATATAGAAATATAACTGATATTTAGAGGCTACCACCTTTAACAACTACTTTGTTTTGATTTCCTTCAGATTATTCCTGTAACTCTAAATTTGGATGAACTCAAATATCAAGGGGGTCAGGAAAGAATTTTAAAATGTGTAAATTGGTATTGTACAATGATTGGAAATGAGCCTACGCATTGTTTGATTTCTTGACTGCTGTTTGCATGGGCATCGATTGTGGATCCAAGTAAATGAAATCCCTGAGAACTTAAATCATTGCACCACATGGGATCACCATTTATCATGATGCTGTTTATTGGTCCAACTCTGAGAATTTCTGTTTTCTTTATACTGAGGTATAATCATTATTAAAGGCTGTATTCTCCAATTTTCATCCAGAAGTACTTCAAGTCCTCTTCACTTTCAGCAAGCAAAGTTGTGTCATCTGTGTATCTCAGGTTGTTAATAAGTCTTCCTCCAATCCTGATGCCAGGTTCTTCTTCGTATAGTCCAACTTCTGGGATTATTTGCTCAGTATACAGATTGAGTACATATGGTGAAAAGATACAATCCTAGCACATACCTTTCCTGATTTTCAACTATGTAGTATCACCTTGTTCTGTTCAAATGACTGCCTCATGAGCACAATTAAGTATTCTGGAATTCCCATTCTTCACAATGTTATCCATAATTTGGTAAGATCCACACAGTCAAATGCCTTTACATAGTCAATACAACACAGGTAAACATCTTTCTGGTACTCTTTACTTTCAGCCAAGATCCATCTGACATCAGCAATGATATCCCTCGTTCCACATCCTCTTCTGAATTGCCTTGAATTTCTGGCAGTTCCTTATCAATATACTGCTGCAACCATTTCTGAATTATCTTCACCAAAATTTTATTTTCATGTGATATTAATGATATTGTTCCACAATTTCTGCATTCTGTTGATCACCTTTTTTTAGAATGGGCACAAATACGGTTCTCTTCCAGTCGCTTGCCCAAGTAGCTATCTTCCAAATTTCTTGGCATAAATGAGTAAGCATTTCCAGTGCTGCATCAGTTTGTTTAAACATCACAATGGGTATTCGGTGAATTCCTGAAGCCTTGTTCTTGCTAATTCCTTCAGTGAAGCTTAGACTTCTTCCTTCAATACTACTGATTCTTGATCATATGCCACCTCCTAAAATAGCTTAACGTTGACCAACTCTTTTTGATACAGTGACTCTGTGTATCCCTTCCATCTTCTTTGGATGCTTCCTGCATTGTTCAATATTTTGCCCACAGAATCCTCCAATATTCCAACGCATGCAAATGCACTGCCATAGAGTCAGATCCAACTCATAGTGACCCCTCCTTAGGTTTCCAAAGCAGTATCACTATGGAAATAGACTGTCCAACCTTCCTTCCAAGAAGTGGCTGGTGGGTTCGAACTGCCAGCCTTCTAGTTAGCAGTCAAATGCCTTAGGCACTATGCCACCAGAGTTCCTAATACTGCAACAGGAAGCTTGAATTTTTTCTAATGTCAAGTATGTTCTTCCTTTCGGTCTTCTAATTCCAGGTCTTTGCATATTTCATTATAACACTTTACTTTGTCTTCTTGAGCCACCTTTTGAAATACTCTGTTCAGCGCTTTATTTATTTCTTCCATTTGCTTTAGTTACTACTCTCTGTTCAAGAGTGTAATTGGTATACACAGTGGTATCTAGGAGAATGTTTTTGTTCTTGGGAGATAGATCCTAAAATATTTAGGGATGAAATGCCATGATGCCTGCACTTGCAAATTGCTCACTGAAAGAAGAAATAATCTAGGATATTCAGTGTACTACTCTTTCAACTTTTCTATAAGTTTGAATTTTTTCAAAATAAAAAGTGCAGGGGAAACACAAGGGAGTAGATAATTCTCCATCTTGAGAAGATGGTAAGATCTTATACAGCTCCCATAAAAAAATTTGAAGAACAGATTAACTGCAGAAAGAAAGGGATAAGAGCTAGGGGAATTAGGAGCTATTTAAACTGACAGCTAACTTGTAAACCACACATATGTATACCTTAAGCTTCCATCCTCTGTGGCTGAAAACCAAGATCTGTATATAAAATGTACCATACAAATTATAAAATGTGTATGTTTTACATATTATACATGATATGCATTTTATACGCTATACAAACCCACCAGCCACTCCTCGGAAGGAAGGCTGGGCAATCTACTTCTGTAGAGACACTGCCTCGGAAACCCAAGGAGGGATCGCTATAAGTCGAATCAACTCAACAGCAGTGAGTTTGGTTTTTTGGTTTTACACAAAATACAATGCTGTTGTTGTTGTTAGGTGTCATCATGTCAATTCCAACTCATAGCAACCCAATGTATAACAGAACAAAACACTGCCCACTCCTGGGCCCTCCTCAAAATCCCTGCTACATTTGAGCCCACTGTTGCAGCCACTATGTTCATCCATCTCGTCGGGCTATTCTTTTTTCTCTGAACCTCCACTTTACCAAGCATGATTTCCTTCTCCAGGGATAAAAAAACACAAAGGCCCTGGTAGCACACTGGTTAAGCACTCAGCTGCTAACTAAAAGGCCAATGGTCTGAATCCACCAGCTGTTCCTTGGAAGAAAAGATCTGGTGATTTGTTCCCATAAAGATTTACAATCTAGGAGACCCTAGGGGCAGTTCTACTCTGTCACAGTGAGTTGCCATAAGCTGGAACGGACACCACACAACAATAACAAACAATATATAAAATATACTATATAGTAAGACACAATAAACCAAACAAAACCAAACACACTGCCGTGGAGTCAGACCCGACTCATAGCAACCCCTTCTTGGGTTTCAGAGGTGGTATCACCATGGAAGTAGATTGCCCAATCTTCCTTCCGAGGAGTGGCTGGTGCGTTTGAACCACCAGCCTTCTGGTTAGCAGTCAAGTGCCTTAGGCATTAAGCCACCAGAGCTCCCAAGGCACAACAGATGCTGTAATGATGTATTATGACAACATAACTATGTTCCACTGGGTTTTCAATGGCTAATTCTTTGGAAATAGATCACCAGATCTTTCTTCCAGGGTATCTCCAGGTAGACTTGAACTACCAACCTGTCAATTAGTAGTCAACAGTGTTACCTGGTAGTGCAAATGATTAACATTTTCTGAAAGGCTGGTGGTTACAGGCCACCCAGAGCCTCCTCAGAAGAAAGGCCTGGCTCTGTGGAGCAGTTCTACTCTGCACCACATGGGATCACCATGAGTTACAACAGAAACGAAGGTAATGTTTCACTATCTCTATCGATGTAAAACTTTCCTATGCAACAGACTCAATTAAGTTACAGCACATTAAGGCCCTGTGTAGATAATAAAGTATGGTGCAAGCCTCTGAGTAATACATTAGAGATTTGTTAACAAGGAATTCTGTATATAAACCCTGCATATATACACAGACACACACACACATAATATCAAGAATATGAAAGGAAGAGTTGTGTTTTTTTACCTGATAGAAAAATAATTTTGCCGAATTCCATCTTTTCTAGCTTACAACATGCTTGGCCCCTCCCAAAGTTGAATGTTATTTTATGCTAATTTCTGTAGCCTCACTCTGTAAAAAGTACATGTAATTTCTCAATTTGTGCTCCTCTGAAAGACATCTATGATTCAAAACTTCATCTTAATTGTTATTCACACTGTTGAGAGTTGGATCTTACATTATTTTAGGAGTGAGTTACCCATGTGTTTACCACCCCCTGCCTAACCCTATCGGTAACTATGAAATGGAAGTATCTATGTTTATATTTTGATGATGCAAAGTTAGGAACATGAGTATCATAATAATACCACATGGCATTTATGTGTCAGTTGAGAGTTTACAAAGTACTTTCATATATATTAACTTCCCTGTATAGAGGTAAATGGAAGAGACTAAAAAATAAGGTAAATAAAATAGCTAGCTGGCTGAGATAAGTAAACAAAGGTTATGAGTGACTATAGGCCTCTTAACTGTTTACAAGCAGCCATAAAGGAAAAATTCCCTGTTATGTTTTGTTGGAAAGGAACAATTAGCAAATGTTGCAGAAGGATATGCAGTCTGGTGCTTCATGCTAAGAATGGAAACCGGCAATTCTTGCTTCTATTTTTATCTGGGCTCCTGACCTCCCTGTATCCTTGGGCAAGTCAATAAAGCCCTCAGTTTCCTCTCCTATAAATTAGGGTTGGAACCTCTAACCTTGTTTACTGGGGTGGCTTAGGATTGGCAAGCATCACTGAAAATTCAAAACACTATTGACAATCACATATTACCGCCTGTCAGCATCTCCTAAGATGCAGAGCATGACAAAGACCCTTGATTGATTATGTTTCTTACTTTTATACTTGTGAAAGGAGATACATGCATCAGGATTTGGAACAGAACACTTTTAAGGCCCCTGAGAATAATGTTTTTATGATTTCCACTTATTCCCCCAGCTCCAGTCCTCATTTCAGGGACATACCCAGTGGTTGAAGGCTGGGAAACACAAAAGCTCACTAGGAAGAACCCTCTGCCATGAGGAACAGAATGCTCCTCAGAGAAGCCCAGCCTGACTCCTCCAGCAATCTCAAAATCACCAAGCCCACGCTTGCCATCTCTGGATGCCAATGGCAAACTGACTTCTTAACTTTGCCAAGATTATTAAAAGAGCTAAGGAAAAAAATACTCCAAGATGCTGCAGTACAGGAGATCACTGCCTCTTTCCCCCACTCACTCTGAATGTGAAGATGAAAATACATACCAAGACAGCAGAGCAAGCAAGGCCCATCCCAACAGCCTCAGAGGATACGTGTATAAAGTGCACATACTTGTGGTGCAGAGAAAGGATTCTGTAGAACCCATTAAACAGAGTGTCTCATATCTACTCCTGGGCACAATGGAGACAGGGTAAAACTGGCCTCTTGCTTTTGAGGACAGAGCTTGGGCACCTTCCATCCTCCTACCCCCATGTCTCCATGTGGCTAGACTTCATTCTCCACTCCACATTCTTTTGTCCACAAAGGAGGAGGAAGAATGCCTTTTCCAACTAGTGACCTTGGGAAGAGAAACTAAGCACATGTGGGTCATTCCCTTCTGGCTGAGCATTTTCATCACAGATTTTTGTACATGTCATCAGAACAAAGATGGTATGTGCTCTCTTTCTGATCTGCATGTCCATAGAGACAATATGATCTGGTCTACTGCTGGCCACAGGATAAGCTTTCTGCTGAAGCAGCTCTGCTCCTACAAAGTGAAGGCCTGCAATTTTGAGGAACTGAGTTCAACTCAGACAGAAAGTACCAGAAGCCTTTTGTCTACATACCAAGTATACTCCTTAATGAAGTGTTTATCAATAATAAAGCTGTATGTTCATCTCCATCTGTCTGACTTCTGTGCTAATTTTTTTAACTGGTTCTTAATTCAAGAGGGAAGGGGTTATTATTTTTATTGACCCCCTAAAACTTCACAATATCTTCCTGGACACTCATTTATTCTACTCCAGAAGAACCCACAACATCAACAATGACACTATAAAGCAGAAGAAACCCATGTGGGGCTGCTGCCACGACCAGGCATGCATTTTCTGTGAGAAAAGAGCTTTTACAGGTCTGTGGCAATTTTTTAAATTCTGGAACTATCCATGGAAGAAAAATGAATGGTACCCAGATGCATGATTTCAGGCTGCATTTTTATTATAGGCTTCTGGTATAAATCACCAGAACAAAACCTGTATGAGCTGCCCAGATGTCAGAGATAAAAATAGTGTCACGGAACACTGTTAGGTTTTTTTTTTTTTTTTTTAACTACTACGTATTTATATCAACAAAAGACCCCTAAGCTTCCACACTCTCAGGCATCTCTGGTAATGAGTCCACATTTTATTTTCTATATCCGCACCTCAATTTCCAGTATTAAAGATTTTTTGGTACAATGGCAAACAAAATTCATTTTAAACAGTTAAGGATTCTAAAAGCAGTGCTATATCCTCTAGCAAGGGCTTATTATTATTGTGCTTATCCAAGAGCACACTGTTGAGGGGGGAAAGACTAGAACAGGACACATGGACATGCAAGAACAGCCTTTTCCAAACACAATACTGAAGGTTTCTTATTGAGGAATCAATCTCCAAGGAGAGGAGTTGCTGCCTAGGAGATACTCCCTTACCAGGAAAGGAGCACAAAGCTGCTGACAAACACCTCCAGGTCAAAGAAAAGCTCTGCAAGCTCCCAAGATTCACTCGGGAGAAGGCCAGACAGGGTCCCTCAGATTCCCCAAGGTTGAAGTGGAAGAAGAAAACAAACCCTCAACTTTCTCCTTTATTCCTCCCACTGGAGTCGGTTGCTCTTCTCATTCTGTTGTACTGCTTTTTGTTGCTCCTTGGGAGGAACAAGATAGCATCATCATTTCAATGCAGAGGTTAGAGGAATGATTCATTAAGGATGAGACTTTCTGGGAAAATGAAAAATCTTTAAAGGCAATGGGGGAGAGTGAAAGACGCATCCTTGCACGTCTAGGGGGGATTTGGAAAAAGTCTGATCCCTTGATCTGTGACTGTGACAAGAAGACAGATAAGCTGAGCTGGGATGAAGAACTGTCATAAATAGAAAACAACACAAAAGAACCGCAATGAAAGGAAGGGGGAAATACTGTGTTGCAGTAAGGAAGGAAGCCAGAGAAGTGTAAAGATGACTCTGATGTCCCATTCTGAGTCGTCCACATTCACAGCTTGTCCACAGCCCTAGTTACATGGAGCTCTGTGCTTCTTCCTATAAAGTTTCACCCTTAGTAAAGGAGAAGAAAAAAAAAAACAACTCACTGCCATCGAGTCAATTCCAACTCACAGCAACCCCTCCTTGGATTTCCAAAGCAGTATCTCTATGGAAGTAGATTTCCCAGTCTTCCCTCCAAGAAGTGACTGGTGGGTTTGAACTGCAAGCCTTCTGGTTATCAGTCAAATGCCTTAGGCATCATGCCACCATAGTTCCCCTAGTAAAAGGACTAGAAAAAAAAAAAAAATCTACTTACAGACAAAAGAAGATGGCAACAATGCTTGCTGTCAACTCAGACTTTAGGTTCAACAAAAGCCTGCCCTAAAAACTGTCACAAGTTCCTCAAATTTACTCAATCTGTGGTTCAAAAACCCCCATGCTATGAGATAAGCATGAAAAATGGGGCATCTGGCAAAAAGAAATGGAAAAGTTCTTTGGAGGGACTCACTTTCAACCTAGTTACAGATTCCTGCTAATAAAGTCCTGTCAAATATGACCCCATAATCCAAAATTAGGGAGCTCTGGTAGTGTAGTGCCTAAGGCACTTGACTGCTAACCAGAAGGCTGGTGGTTCAAACCCACCAGCCACTCCTCAGAAGGAAGATGGGGCAATCTACTTCCACAGTGATACTGCCTCGGAAACCCAAGGAGGGGTCGCTATGAGTCAGGTCCAACTCGACAGCACATAACAACAACAACAACCACAACCCAAAATTATGGAATACACAAGAAAATCCTCTACCATTAGTTGGAACCACCAGATGCATCAAAAACAGAGTAAGATCTCCCAAGAACTTCAGATAACAGAATTACTGAACTCAAAACTATTAAATAAGGAGGTTTAAAATTATTAAAGAAATTCATTAATTAAGTTTAATTAACTAAGTAACTGAATATATAAAAAGGGAACAAGATACTTTCAACAAGACAAGAGAAATTTAAACAGAAAAAATAGAAATTTGATAGACGAAAAAAATACTCTCAGTAAAATAACAAACTCCATGGATACATTAAAGAGCTGAGTAGACATAACAAAGAGGAAAATCAGTGAACTAGAAGAAAGTGTAGAGGAAATAACCCAGAATGCCGCACAGAAAGAAGATCTTAAAGGAATCTTCTATTATGACCAAGATAAGGAGAACAACCTTATGGGACAGAGACAGTTACTCAGATGTATTATCTGCTGACGTTTTGTAAACTGAGGAGATGTCAAGAGGAAAGAAACTTCTGCAGTTATGCTAGAGGCAGAATAGCTTATCAGTTCAAAACAGACACTTTTGGATACTGTTGGGCTAACCTAGGTCTGAGGGCCAGCTCCTTTACCTACTAGTTCTATAACTTTGAGCAAGTCACTTCACTTTGCTAAGTTTCAATTTCTTCATTGAAATAGGGGTAACAATAGTACCTATCTCATAAGGCTGTTCTGAGGCTATTATGAAAACAGTATAGCAGTTTCAGAGAACAGGCTCTGGAGTAAGACTGCCTGGATCTAAATTCCATTTCTGTCACTTACTAGATGTGTGACTTGGACTTCACTTCTCTGTCCTTTGGTTTCCTCTTTCATCAATTGAGGGTAATAGCAGTGACTACTTCACTAGGCTTTTATAAGAAGTTAAATTAATATATATACTCAGAGCACTGCCTGACACATAATGCGTGTTCAATGAATGTTAACTATTATTACTACTATATCAACTATGTGGATCATAACAAATTATGGATAACATTGCAAAGAATGGAAATTCCAGAACACTTAATTGTGCTCATGAGGAACCTGTACATAGACCAAGAGGCAGTCTGTTGAACAGAACAAGAGGATACTGAATGGTTTAAAATCAGGAAAGGTACGTGTCAGGGTTGTTCTTTCACCATAGCTACTCAATCTGTATGCTGAGCAAAAAATCCAAGAAACTTGACTATATGAAGAAGAATGCAGCATCAGGATTGTACGAAGACTACTAACAACCTGAGATAAGCAGATGACAGAACCTTGCTTGCTGAGAGTGAAGAGGACTTGAAACACTAACTGATGAAGATCAAAGACTACAGCCTTCAGAATGGATTATACTTCAACATAAAGAAAAGAAAAATCCTCACCACTGGACCAATAAGCAACATAATGATAAACAGAAACAAGATTGAAGTTGTCAAGGATTTCATTTTACTTGGATTGACAATCAACACCCATGGGAGCAGCAGTCGTGAAGTCAAAGTAGGAGGGAGGAGACAAGATGGCATCCTGGTGACACACTCCACCCAGACCCTCTACAACAAATACCCAAAAAACCAAGTGAAACAGAAACAGGTGATAATCCTGGAACTCTGACATCATATTAAAGGATAAAGAATTGATTCAACACTGAAAACAAAAAAAAAAAGAAACAGAATGAAAAACAGTGACTAAGAAGAGAAACAGAGCAGGGACCCAAGAAGGCTTGAAGTGCTTACGGATGAAGATCAAAGACTACAGCCTTCATATGGATTACATCTCAACATAAACAAAAATCTTCACAACTGGACCAATAAACAACATCATGATAAATGAAGAAAACACTGAAGTTGTCAAGGATTTCATTCTACTTGGATCCACACTCAATGCCCATGGAAGCAGCAGTCAAGAAATCAAATGATGAGGGGGCGGGGCAAGATGGCGGACTAGGCAGAAGGATTGCACAGACCCTCTTCAACAAAGAAAAGGGAAACCAATTAACACAGACACAGAAGATAATCT
>NW_006922476.1:147297-153453 GCF_000298275.1 Orycteropus afer afer
TTGGGTAAATAGGCAGCAAAAGACCTCTTTAAAAGTTAAAAAGCAAAGATATCACTTTGAGGACCAAGATGCCCCTGACCCAAGCCATGGCCTTTTCAACTGCCTCATATGCACATGAAAGCTGGACAGTGAATATGGAAGACTGCAGAAGAATATTTGGATTATAGTATTGACAAAGAATGCTGAATATACCATGGACTGCCAGAAAAGCGAACAAATCTGTGTTAGAAAAAGTACAGCCAGAATGCTTCTTAGAAAAGACAACGGCCAACCAAGTCTTCATCTCCTATATTTGGTCATGTTATGAGGAGGGACCAGTCTCTAGAGAAGAATGTCATGCTTGGTAAAGCAGGTTGGTGAAAAAGAGGAAGAACCTCAGTAAGATGGAATGACACAGTGCCTGCAACAATGGAATCAAGCAAAGCAACAACTGTTAGAATGGTGCAAGACTGGGCAGTGTTTCATTCTGTTGTATACAGGGCCATTATAAGTCAAAAATGACTCAACAGCACCTAGGAACAACAAGACCAGCATTGTCTATAAAGTACTGATTATAATACCTTGCAATAGAAAATAACTGCTAAAATTATTATCACTTTTACATAATGAAAGCAGTTTGCAGCTGAAGGCTTTGGCACCAGGTTGTCATAAAGGCTTAGGTCCAGAGCCCAGATTTGTGGATGGCACCAAACTACTCTGATTAATACAAAAAAAAAAAAAAAAAAGGCAGCAATCCCAAAGGACTCACAGGGATGAGTTCTACTAGTCACATGGTAATAAATATAGCTGAGCATTGCACAGGGTCAGGGCTGCTCTTTTAATAGTGTGTTCAGAGAAATCCAGTTCATGTCAGATCTCTTTTTATTTATTCTTCTGAATCAACTCCCCTCTCAGGTTTGGATCTTACACCTACAGGACATCACAATACACAGTGCAATTTTTTTCATTTCCCCTACCAATGTCAGTGCTGCATAGTCAATGCCTCAGTGCATGGATGTACCTGTTAAGTGAACATTCATAAACCTATTTATTACTTTGGTGTAATAAATCTGGTGGCATAATGCCTAAGGGATTTGACTGCTAACCAGAAGGCTGCCGGTTCAAATCCACCAGCCACTCCTCAGAAGGAAGACTGGGCAATCTATTTCCTTAGTGATACTGCCTCAGAAACCCAAGGAGGGGTTGCTGTAAGTTGGATTCAACTCCATGGAAGTGAGTTTGGTTTTGGTTGTTATTGTTAGGGGCTGGCAAGCTGATTTCAACTCCCAGAAACCCATGTGACAGAGTAGAACTGGCCCATGGGGTTTTTTAGGTGGAAATCTTTACGACAGCACATCACTAGGTCTTTCTTCTATGGAGCTGCTGGGTGCATTCAAAACACCAGCTTTTTTGTTAGAGGCTAGGTTTTTAACTTTTGTATCACTAGGGCTCCTTAACATCTTATATGTGCATCTATTAATGCTATCAACGGTTTGAGATATATATTCTCACACATACACATACTGCAAAATAATAGCCGGATCGACTTGACAGCAGTGAGTTTGTTTTCTTTTTGGTTTTTATATAAATGAGACTTTTATCAACTCTAACTACAGTGGAACAGATTGGAAACTGAGCAATAAATTGAGAATGAGAATCTGACTAGGATGTTAAGGAACTGTGTGACTAAAGTAAAAGAATTAAACTGAATGATTTCTAGGATCTCTTCTAGTTCTAATATCATATGGTTTAAAACTTTGAGATGTTAAATAGCTTTCACACCATCCATGTACCTTATTTTGTAAGACAAGTCTTTACTCGTAGCTTTCTTCCTATTTATAACTAAACAAATGTGATAATCTGGCTTGCCAGGTCACAGCTAATTAGAATAACTGAGAAGTGGAAAATGAGCAAGAAAAGAAGGGGTCCCTGGAGTAAAACATACTGACAGCCATACAAAAAAGAGTATGATATGAAACCTAAAAAGAATGGCAATCTTAAGTGCCTGTGACCATGTTGATAACACTGGAAGGAAACAACAGAGGCAAACACTAGGATATGCACAATACTGCATTACCACTAATACCAAACACTAGCCTACAGATAAATGCATAGACAACTGAGAAGATCAGATGGGGGTCAGTGAGCAGAAATGCATGCTAGCCCAATGATAGGTTTACCTGAAGATAATCCTGCATAGATACTGAAACCAAAAAAAAAAAATAAAATGCACTGCCATCGAGTCGGATCCAACTCATAGCAACCCCTCCTTGGGTTTCTGAGGTGGTATTACTATGGAAGTAGATTGCCCAACCTTCCCTCCGAGGAGTGGCTGATGGGTTTGAACCGCCAGCCTTCTGGTTAGCAGTCATATGCCTTAGGCACTACACCACCAGAGCTCCTTGCATAGATACTAGTAATACAAAATAACCACAATCATTACAGAAGCAACGGAAGACAGAGCAATCCCTCACAGACAACCAAACACCTTGGGAGAGAGAACCACCGGGTCATAGTATTGGAAGACACCAAGTTCAAGTGGCACAACATAGTACATAAGGTAAGGAGAAAGCCCCCAGTCAGGAAGTGGGAGCCAGGTGGACAGCCAGAATGGGTAGTGGAAGTGAGCAGAAAGTTTTGGAAGAGCTAAGAGAGATGAACTTGTCTGTCAAGTTCGTTGCATTGTGGAGGCTTCTGTGTTGCTGTGAGGCTGAGGCTGTGCCACAGGTGTTTCAAATGCCAGCAGGATTGCCCATGGTGGATGGGTTTCAGCGGAGTTATCAGACTGAAACAAACACAGAAGAAGGAATAGGCCATCCATTTCTCAAAGAATTAGCCACTGAAAACCTTATGAAAAGTAGTGAAACACTGATACATTGCCGAAAAGTTTCTGAATAATGCTGAAACATTACCCGATACAGTGCCGGAAGATGAGACCCTCTGGTTGGAAGGCACTCAAACTACAACGGGAAGGAGCTGCCTCATCAGAGTAGAGCCAACCTTAATGATATGCTGATGTGGCAAAACTCAAAATGAAAAGAAACAGCTGCAAATATCCAATAATAATTGGAACATGGAATGTACAAAATAAGAATCTAGGAAAACTGGAAGTTGTCAAAAATGAAATGGAATGCATAAAGACTGATATCCTAGGCATTAGTTAGCTGAAACGGACCAGTTTTGTCCCTTTTGAATCAGATAACCATATGATCTACTATGCCGGGAATGACAAACTGAAGATGTATGATGTGATGATTCACCATGACAAACAATGTTTCAAGATCTACCTTGAAGTACAATGCTGTTGGTGATAGGATAATATCCATACGCCTACAAGGAAGGCCAGTTAATACTACCATTATTCAAATTTATGCACCACCCACCAAGCCAAAGATGAGAAAATTGAAGATTTTTACCAATTTCTGCAGGCTGAAATTGACTGAACATGCAATCAAGATGTGCTGATTATCACTGGTGACTGGAATGCAAAAGTTGGAAACAAAGAAGAATCACCAGTAGTTGGAAAATTTGGCCTTGGTGACAGAAATAACGCTGGAGATCACATGACAGAATTTTGCAAGACCAATGACTTATTCATCACAAATACCTTTCTTCAACAACACAAATACAAACAGTGGCTACACAGATGGACTTTGCCAGACAGAGTACACTGTAATCAGAATGACTACATCTGTGGCAAGAGGCAACAGAGAAGCTCAGTATATTCAGCAAAAACAAGGCCAGGAGCTGATTGTGGAACAGACCATCAACTGTTCATATGCAAGTTCAAGTTGAAGTTGAAGAAAATTAAAACAACTCCACAAGAGCCAAACTATGGCCTTGATTACATCCCCCCTGAATTTAGAGACCATCTAAAGAATAGATTTGATGCATCCAACAACAATGACTGAAAACCAGGCGAACTGTGGGATCACATCAAGAACATCATCCACGAAGAAAGCAAAATGTCACTGAAAAGACAGGAAAGGAAGAATAGACCAAAATGGATGTCTAAAGAGACTGAAACTTGCTCTTGAACAGAGAGTAGCTAAAACAAATGGAAAAAATGACAAGATAAAAGAGCAGAACAGAAGATTTCAAAGAGCACCTCGAGATGACAAACTCAATTATTATAATGAAATATGGAAAGACCTGGAGGTGGAAAGCCAAAAGAGAACACGCTCAGCATTTCTCAAGCTGGAAGAACTGAGGAAAGTATTTAAGCCTTGAGCAGCAATATTGAAAGATTTTATGAGCAAAATATTGACTGATGCAGAAACACAAAAAGAAGATGGAAGGAATATATAGAACACTGTACCAAAAACAACTGGTCGATCTTCTTCCATTTCAGGAGGTGGCATATGATCAAGAACCAATGGTACTGAAGGAAGAAGTCAAAGCTGCACTGAAGGAAGTGGTGAAAAACAAGGCTCCAGGAATTCATGGAATACCCATTAAGATGTTTCAACAAATGGATACCCCACTGGGGGCACTCACTTGGCTATGCCAAGAGATTTGGAAGACAGCTACCTGGCCAACTGACTGAAAGAGATCCACATCTGTACCCATTCCAAAGAAAGGTGATCCTACAGAATGTGGAAATTACCGAACAATATCATTAATACCGCACATACATAAAATCTTACTGAAGAGAATTCAAAAATGGTTGCAGCAGTATATTGACAGAGAACTTCCAGAAATGCAAGCTGGATTCAGAAGAGGACATGGAATGAGGGATATCATTGTTGATATCAGATAGATCTTGGCTGAAAGTAAAGAATACCAGAAAGCTGTTTACTTGTGTTTTGCTGACTATGCAAAAGCATTCTATTGTGTGGATCATAATGAATTATGGGTAACATTGAGAAGAATGGGAATTCCAGAACACTTAATTGTACTCAGGAGGAACCTGTACATAGACCAGCAAGCTGTCGTTCATCAGAACGAGGGGATACTGCATGGTTTAAAATCAAGAAGGGTGTACATCAAGATTGTATCCTTTCACCAAACTTATTCAATCTGTATGCTGAGCAAATAATCCAAGAACCTGGACTATATGAAGAAGAACATGGCCTCATGACAGGGGGAACACTCATTAACAACATGCAATACACTGACGACACAACTTTGCTGAAAGTAAGGATGACTTGAAGCACTTATTGATGAAGACTGAAGACTACAGTCTGCAGTGTGGATTATACCTCAATACAAAGAAAACTAAAATCCTCACAACAGGGCCAAATAAAGAGCATCACAATAAATGGAGAAAAGACTGAAGTTGTCAAAGATTTCATGTTACTTGGTTCTACAATCAACACCAATGGTAAGAGCAGTCAAGATCAAATGACATATAGCATTGGGCAAATCTGCTATAAAAGACCTCTTTCAAGTGCAGAGGGGCAAAGATGTCTCCTTGAAGACTAAGGTGCACTTGACACAATGCGTGGTATTTTCAATTGCCTCATAAGCATGTGAGAACTGGACAATGAATAAGGAAGACCAAAGAAGAGTTGATGCTTTTGAGTTGTGGTGTTGGCAAAGAAAGCTGAAAGTATGATGGACTGCTAAAAGAACTAACAAATCTGCCCTGGAAGAAGTGCAGCCAGAATGCTCCTTGGAAGTGAGAATGGCCAGACTTCGTCTCATCTACTTTGGTCATGTTGTCAGAGGGACCATTCCCTGGAGAAGAGTATCATGCTTGGTAAAGTGGAGGGTCAATGGAAAAGGGGAAGGCTCTCAATGAGATGGATTGACACAGTGGCTACAAAGGCTATGATGGACCCTGAGACAAGAAGAACTAGATATTGCTCAGCTACCAATGCCAACCACTGGAGAAAGGATCAAAACTGGAGATCCTGGATAGAGTGAGAAGAAAAATATGGAACAAAATTCAAAAACAAAATAATGACCAGAATTACTAGTTGGATGGAGTCTGGCAGAACCCCACAACTATGGCCCTGGAATACCCTTTGGGCCTGGGATGGGACTCACTCCCAAGGCTTGGCTCTCAGTCTAACATTAGAAAGACTTACAGGCAGAACACCCAACCCAGGGCAATGCACCCACCTACTCTACAGAGATATACCCCTGGGAGCAGTTGGCCATGGGGCACCAGCAGGGCAGCATTCATATAGAGGGAAAGCTGGACAGACAGGCATGCATAGTTAAGAAGGGCAC
>NW_006922476.1:153553-163783 GCF_000298275.1 Orycteropus afer afer
TGTCACAGGGTAGGGAGGGGAGGAGAGTGGATTAGGGCTGGGGATGGTAATTGGGGAATGAAACCAGACGTACACAAACTGTTGAATGTAAAACAAATTTTGCTCTGTAAATTTGCACCAAAAGCACAACTAAAAGAAAAAAAGAATGGCAATCTTTAGTCATTTGTTGCCAAATCAGATAGTTTCATAAGCCTCAACAGCCCTTGAAGGCATCATTATATTACAACAATAAGTAGTAACTGATGTTGATAATGATAACCTTGAGTAATTAGGAAAAGGTTACCTTATGTTCCATATACCCTATTAAAAAGCAGAGAAGTATATAATGCATTTTAGAAAGATTCCCATAAAGAGGCTCAAAAATATCAAAAGGATTTTTAGACACCTGTGAAATCCTTACACATGGACTCTCCATGTACTGCATGTAAGCATATGAATGTATACAGAGAAATATTTATCAAGGATATTTTATTCATGTTCTATCCAAGGTACTAGCAAGTGACCCAAGAATGATCATGAATTTATTTTTAGAACTTAATAATCACAGAAATCCCTATAAACAACATAAGAGAATGGTAATCAACTGCACGAAACAAATATATGTTGTATAAAAACCAAAAACCAAACTTACTGCCATTGACTCAATTCCGACTCACTGCAACCCCCACTGGATTTCCGAGGTGGTAAATCTTTACAGTATTAGATCGCACCATCTTCCTTCCATGGAGCAGTTGGTGGGTTTGAACTGCCAATCTTCTGGTTAGCAGTTAGATGTCTTAAGCATCACACCACCAGAGCTCCTTAGATGTTGTATATACAAGTGAAAAAAAAAAAGAAAACTCAACTACCATAGAGTTGATTCTGACTCATAGCAACTCTATAGGACAGAGTAGAACTGCCCCCTAGGGTTTCTAAGGCTGTAAATCTTTATGGGAGCTGACTGCCTCACCTTTCTCCCACAGAGCAGCTGGTCATGGTGGTTCAAACTGCTGACTTTTTGGTTTGCTGCCAAATGTTTTAACTGCTGCACAACCAGAGTTCCTTTGTCGTCTACAAAGTAGAAGTATTATGTATTAATAGAATGAGATTTCCTGTTTTTATATTGCATATTTAAGAGTGGCAAGGATGTGGTTGAAATGAAAACGGTTGTGAAGAGGGAAGCTTTTGAGAATCTACTGAAAGCTGGAAAAGGACACCTGGGAGATTAAAGAGTCAAATACTTCCCAAATGAAGGGAGGTGAGATAATGCCAAACTTGAAAGTCCATCACCACCATGAGTCATAAGTTCATGGAAGACACCCAATAAATGATGTTGTAAGGCAGGTTCAAACCACGAGAATGCTTTAAGAGTTTATTTGTATGTAGAACCTTTCCACATTTGTATGTGTGAGCTCACAGACACATGCCTCTTTTACGAAGGAGATGATCACAGGGCAAACACTTCATCCCTGAAACACATAAATATACACAGGAATGAAGGAAAACTACAAAAGTGACTCTTAGACTGGCAAGATTACAGTCTGAAGAACACAATATAATTATAAATTCTACAGAATATATTCAAGCAAATCATTGAAACAAAAAAAAAAAAAAATTAATAGAAAACTGCTGTGGCAGTTTTGTCTTCTCAGCTAAGTAATTAAACATCATCTAAGGAAATGTCACTGTTGGGTTACCCAATAAGCAATGTAAGCATGGACTTACTTGTGCTTACTTACTAATCTGTAGTGAACAGTAGCACATATTTTTCACCAACCCATGTGAAACTTAGCTACAAATTAGTAAGTAAGCACAAGCAAGCCCATGCTTACCTTGCTTACTGGGTAATCTGCCCCTGGAAAATATAGATCTAATTGTAAATGCACGCATTTAAACACTTTTCCCCTAATCATACTTTCTTGACTTTCTAATTCATTTCTAGTTTTGAGTTAAAGATAATTTTTATAATTATGTTTTGAAGTAAGGGCCAGGAAAGCCTTTCATTATGATGACCTCTAGAACTAGTCAAGTATTACTAAACCTTCAAAACAAAGGAAAACTAGAATATTGCAGATTTGCCTAGCTATAAATAAATCTGTCAGAAGAAATTTAAAAAATATACTAACCCAAAAGCACTTTCACAAAACCATTCACATTTTCATTTATTTCAAGAGACAAGATCCCTTATGGTACAATCTGCATATGTGTGTTCAAGAATAAATCTCCAGCATAAAGCATGGTATCTGCATTGCTGTTAGTCCCCAGAGGGCAGGGAGCACATGAGATCTATTGTTTGCCTTTTCTTGTCACTTCTCCTTGCTAAAAACAGTAAATGCCCTTGTGAATAAAATAAAGTTTTATAAAACGTGGTAAACAAATAAGAAATGTTCTCGTTTTCATCCCATAGTTTCCAGGGTCGATTCCAAACACCTCTGATACAAATGACCCCAAATGTGTTCTTAGACATGCTGATCCTAGGAAGATTGGACACTATTCTTGCATACAAGTGTGAAAAGCAGCTTCTACAGTCTTTTCCTTAGTTCTGGAAATGAGAGGCAATCACAGTTGTTAGGGGGTTCTGCACTAAGTACAGATAAGAGCTCTCCAACAAGCACAAGAGCACAGTCACTATTTTCTAATTAATCTACTTGTGGTTCAGGCAGATTATCAGAAGTATCTTCTGAACAACAGTAGAAACAACAATGTTCTCTCCACTTTCTCCTGCACAGGAAGTGACACCAGAAAGGGACAAGCATTTCGAGTAACAAAGAGAGAAGGTGTGTCTGTATACACAGGTTTGCACATGCATAAATTTCAAACAAAGTTGATGCCTTCCTGAAAGCTCACCTTTATTAGAAACATTATTCAGCAAATTATGAAACTAATAGACTTCTAAATTCTGTGACATTTTATGAAACATACATACTTTCTTTTCATTCCTATTTTTCTGCCCATTTCACATCCATATACAAAACACGACAAGCACAGAAACTGGGATGGCACTGATAAACAGGTAGGAACTAACTCTAAACAAGTAACGTAGGATCTTGTCTACATCCTATAGAAGAGTAATTACTTAATACATTATATAAGAGCCTGTACCAGAGTAATAAATTTCACTAGGTCAAAATCATGAGTGAGGATGAATCTTTCTAATAAATAAAACAAAGATTGCTGTCTTTACTTTAGTTGTAATCCCGCTTGTAAGCAGGAAAATGGACTGAATGACCTTTTCAGTCTGAAGATTTATGTCGGGATGCCATGTAATTCTAAAACTAAAGGGAAAATAGGATAAAATGCCTGTGGGGCTAAGAAGCATTCAAAGGAAGGGTAGCTAATCAGAATGGGGAAAGGGTGTGTTTTGGTAACCTAGTGCTGCTCTAACAGACACATACCACGGTGGGATGACTTGAACAAACAGTTTATTCTTACAGTTTTGGAGGACTTAACTCTGAGTTCAAAGTGCCAGGTTCTAGGGGCTGTGTGCAAGCCCCTCAACCTTGGGCTTCAGTTCTGCCTTTTGCTCCTGGCCCACTGAAGCCAGAGGCATCTCTTCACTCAGGTAGCTGGTGGCTGCTGAGGCTAACAAACCCAAGCTGACAAGTGAAAAGGCACAGTCTCAGTATAACCAAACCACACAGCAGGCCATTGATTCAAGTCCATTAAAAGTCCCAAAATCGGTGGAGCTTGGCAGGCTGCTGGCTCATCTACATGCGGGGTCCAACACTAAACAAACAAACACTGCCGTCGAGTCGGATCCAACTCATAGCGACCCCTCCTTGAGGTTTCTGAGGCAGTATCACTATGGAAGTAGACTGCCCAAGCTTCCTTCCAAGCAGTGGCTGGTGGGTTTGAATCACCAGCCTTCTGGTTAGCAGTCAAGTGCCTTAGGCACTACACCACGTGCAGGGTCCAAGCATGCAAAAAAGATAGAGACCTTCCTCAAAGCTGCTTCTTATGTACTGGAAGCAGACCACATCCCTAAAGCAGCTACTCAGCTGCTCCAGTAGATTCTACCATGGAATTGATTGCCAATCTCACCATGAGGAATAACTACATTCAGCTGCCCAGTCAATCAAGCAGGTGCAGCCAAGTTGACACACAATCTTAACTACCACAGAGTTGTAACCACTGGTCAAGATAGGAGAGTAAGCACTGCAGACTATGTGCAGACAAGCTGGTGAATGTAGAGGTGAGGTGCTGGGGATGAAAAAATGATGATGTCTACACACACACAACCAAGCTCCAAAGTAAGAAAAGAAAATTCCTGGGGCCTGCAGCAGTAATGGGAGTTTAAAGCCACGTGTAATCAGGAGTAACCTCAAGAGGCAGGACAGCAATGGGGCTAAGAATAATTAACTTTGAAGCCAGAGCACTGGGTTTGAATCCTGGCTTCTCCACTTACTTTCTAATTGGGATAATGACAAAAACGCTCTCACAGGGTGGTTATGAAGTTAAACACATACAAAGCACTTAGTACATGCCACAGAATAAGAAGAAGAAAAAAAAAAAAAAACTGCCATCAAGTCAGTTCTGACTCATAGCAATCCTACAGGACAGAGTAGAACTGCCTCCACAGGGTTTACTAGGCTATAAATCTTCATGGAAGCACACTGCCTCATCTTTCTCTCACAAAGCAGCTGGTGGGTTCAAAGTGCTGACCTTTTGGTTGGTAGTCAAATGCCTTAACCACTGTTCTACATAGTAGGCATTCAATAAATGTTAGTTGATTTTACAGTGGCTCCACAGGAGAAAGGTCTGTGATCTGCTCTATATGGGGCAGTTCTACTGTGTCATGTGATGAAAATCAGCTCAATGGCATTTACCCATGACAATAGCACTGTACCTGGCTTAGGTGTGGGGCTTGAACATTGGCACTGCCCAAGTTGTGTGGCAGTATGGGTGAGAAATTCACATAGAAATGGGCTTATTCAGTGAAATGCAAGGGGCCCTGGCAGAGGCCACCATGAATTCACCTCACAGAGATATCTCCACAGACCAGGGCACAGTCCTTCAATTGAAAAATCACACTGAGTACCAAACTGAATAAATAAATAAAATCCACACCTGGGCACAGCCTGGCTAAAGATACCAGAGAAAAATCAGATTATCTACAAAGGATGTAGACATCTTATTAGTAATAATAGATGTTCAAGGATGATGGAAAAATGTCTTCAAAGCACTGAGGGAAAATAACCAGCAACTTAGAATTCTCCACGATCACTCATGAATGAAGGAGAAACAGAAACAGCTGGAAGCACACAAACATAAGAGTTCCCACCCACAGATCCAGAACAAGAAACACTAAAACAGGAAGGAAATACACCAGTAAGGGACAGGAAGATGTAATTATCTGTTCAGTAAAAAATGGGGGGGGGAAATCAGATGGGAGTATCCTCAACTTTCCAAGATCAAACCTGAAAACTCCCCTGTACCACAGGAGGAGAGATGTGTCTTTCCTTCCCATTATAGCGGAAGAGTTGTTTTTCTCCCTGTGCTCTCAGGGCATCTCCTGTTTTCTCAGGATCCTAATTCTATCAATAATTGTTCATTCTCTATATCTTTATTCTTTTAAGCCTTTTAGTTGTTTAATACATTACATGTATGCAGTTTAAAATGATTTATAATAATAAACAGCATTTCTCCATCCAGCCCCTTCCTACATACAGTCCTGACCCCTGGCAGCAACCACCTTCAGATCTTTCAACTGTCTTGTGTGACATTTATTTTCCTATTTTTAAATAATATGCTATGCCAAGGGACCTTTGGGAAATCTATCACCTGCTGGCCCAGCCACCTTGGCCCTTTGCCATGTGAATATTCTTCCTTAATCTGGGGAAGACAAACTTGATAAACTGTCACAGTAACACAGTGTACTATGACAGTGTTGTCACTGTACTACTTAACACTGTACTACAACTCTAGTAGCATAGTGGCTAAGACACTTGCCTGCTAACCAGACGGCTGGCGGTTCAAACCCACCAGCCACTCCTCGGAAGGAAGGTTGGGCATTCCTACTTCCGTAGTGATACTGCCTCGGAAACCCAAGGAGGGGTCGCTATGAGTCGGGGCCGACTCGACGGCACACAACAACAACAACTCTAGAACATGGAGCCACAAGATTTGGCACTGTCTATTCTCAAGAGATAATTTATATAACTTATGGGGTAAGAGAACAAAAATATAAGCTATTTTGCAATACTTCTACATCATACTCTATGTCCTAAGAATTTACACATGCTGAATGAGGTAATCTCCAAGATGGCAGACTAGGGAGATACATAATCCAGATCCTTTATAACAAAGACTTAAGAAACCAACTGATAGCAATCCTGGAACCCAGAGCTTCAAAGGATAGGATAAAGAAGTAAATCAAATACTGATAAGAGGAAGAGAATGAATGAAAACAGCAGGAAAAGGAGGCATACAGAGTGATGAACTGCCAACGGACAAGGATAGCCATTTTGAATTATTACAAGCAGGGTTCTGATCAGAGAAACAACCAGGTAACCGGCCCAGCACTTTACCAGCACCCATATCAGTGACTGGTGACCTAAGAGGTGTGATCTCTCTCCCTTGCACAACTTCCCAGTGACCAGAGGTGCAGCCTCTCCACATCCACCAACCCAGAAGTCAGTCAAACCCCTCTCACTGACAGTGCTGCGCATTTTTTTTTCTTTCTTTGTTCTTTATCTTTCTTCTTAGTTCTTCCCTCTTTCTTGCCCCCTTTTTTTTTCTTACTCATCCCTGGCAATTTTTAAAAATAATATTTGTATTTTTCTGATCCTGTGGACTTGATTTTTTTTGATACCGTGGAGCGTGCCCCACCTCCCATCACTTCCATATTCAGTAGCACCTATCCCTAACCCTCCCTGCTTGGTAGTGTGCACGCCTGTGGAGTGAGTGCTGCCATATTTCCACTATAGCTGTGTTTGATGGCTAGCATGTGTGCCAACATGGTGCCACTTTTGGATTTTCTTTTTTTCTATCTTCTTAAGTCTTCTCTCTTCCTTCCCTTGTTACCTTTTGTTTCTCTTTCCTTTCCATTTATGTATTTATATTTTTATATTTTCCCCAGCAGTCGGGAGCCAGAAACCCTAGCTAGCTACACCCACCACACACTGCCACCCCACTCCCTTCATAAGCGCCACCACCCACTTCAGCAACAACAGATCGACAATAGACATTGACCAACACCTGCCTAGTTTGTCCTCAGTGCTTTGCATGACCAGCAATCAGGGACCTGCACCCATACACCCACTTGGAGATAGGCAGTGAAGGCCTCAGCGCTGCCAAACTAGTGACCAGAGTAGCATGCCCACTCCCTTGCCCAGATATATTAAGACAAAAATATGGTCAATAGACTAATACTACAATATCTCAGAGACAACAAACAACTTCAAATCATACAAAAAAAAGAAAAAAACAGGACAAGATCACTCAAACAAGCGACCAAAATACAAGGCCAGAAAATCTTCTGGATGAAGAAATGCAGCTGAAATTAACTGATAAGAAATTCAGAAGATTTATACGTAGGTTCTTTCAGTAGTTGAAGCGAGAGCTCAAGGAAACCACAGATAAAATAAAATGAAACACAGACAAAACTCTAGAAGAACTCAGGAAAAAAATGACAAAATAAATGGAGTATTAGAAACCATACAAAAACAGTGAATAGAAATCCAAAAGATTAACAGTAAATTTTCAGGAAAAAAATAATTAATTTATTCATTAGAACTGCATCAACGTAAGACAGAGAAACTGAAGACAATCTCTTTATAATAGTCTGTTAGAGGAACAATCAGAAAAATGAACAAAAAAAAAAATGAAAGCCTAAGAATTATATGGAGACACCATCAACCAGACTAATGTACATCTGATCACAACTTCAAAACAAGAGGCCAAAAAAAAAAAAGAAAAGAAATTTGTCAAAGACTTGTTGGAAGAAAACTTTCCTAATATCATGAAAGATGAGAAGGCACGCATTCAAGGAGGTTAATGAACTCCAAATGATAAAGACTGCAAAAGGAAATCATCAAGTCATATCACAATCAAATTTCCCAAAACCAAAGACAAAGAAAGAATTCTCAAAAAGGAAGAAAGCGGCTCAAGAAAAATGAAAGGTTACCTACAAAGGAGAACCAATAACACTAAGCTCTGATTTCTCAGCAGAAACCATGCAGGCAAGAAGGCAACAGAATGAAATATATAAAACTCAGAACGGAAAAAAAAATGCCAGCAAAGAATTATACAGCAAAATTGTCCTGCAAATACAATGGCAAAATCAGGACATTTCCAGATAAACAGAAATGAAGGGAATTTGCAAAAATTAGACCAACCTTACAGGAAATGCTAAAGGGAGTCCTTTGGACAGAGAACCAACAATGGAAAAGAACAACTGGAGATTAAAACACATGACAACATCACCTGGAAATCAATCCAGCTATAGAAGTATCCAAAATAAAATAAACCTACTATACTGAAAATAGGGAACCAGAGATGTAAATTTGTACACAATGACAACTACAAAGCAAAGAGAAGGAATAAATGATGTAATTATAGAACTTCCAAGTAGAGAGGAATTCAAGATAAGACCAAGATACAAAAGACTGTTTTAAACTTGGGAAGGTCACAGTAAATTACAGGATAACCTCAGAGAACATTAATAAACCTTCTCACCAAATAAAAAACAAGAAAATCATGAAGTTTCAGTAATCACTAAAACAGCAATGAAGCAAATGATTTAAAAAAAAAAAAATCTGCAAACAAAATGAACTCAGCACAGAAAAATACATGGGAACAATGAAATCAACACCATGCCACTCCTCGGAAGGAAGGTTGGGCAATCCTACTTCCATAGTGATACTGCCTCGGAAACCCAAGAGGGAGTCACTATGAGTCGGGGCCAACTCAACGGCAAACAACAACAACAACAACCAGAAAAAAAAAAAAAAGCAAAATGACAGTAATATATTACATACCCATCAATAATTACATGAAAGTAAATGGCTTAAATGCACAAGTCAAGAGACAGAGAGCAGTAGAATGCATAAGAAAACTATGACCCATCAATATCCTGTCTACAAGAAACACATCTTAGATACAAATACAAAAATAAACTAAAAATCAAAGGATGGAAAAACATATATCAAGAAAATGGCAATAAAAAAGGGCAGGAAAAGCAATATTAATTTCTGATAAAATAGACTTTAAGGCAAAAAACAGCCAAAAAGAAGAAAAAAGACAAGTAAAAGGTTAATCCAACAAGAGACCATAACCATAATAAATATCCACATACCAATAAAACAGCCCCAAAAATATATAAATCAAAATTTAGCAAGATTGAAAAGAAAAATAAACAACACAATAATAATACCAAAAAAACCAAACTCACTGCCATTGAGTCAATTCGACTCACAGCAAACCCTCCTTGGGTTGCCCAATCTTCCTTCTGAGGAGTGGCTGGTGGGTTTGAACCGCCAGTTTTCTGGTAAGCAGTCAAATGCCTTATGCACCATGCCACCAGAGCTCTCACAATCATAATAAACTTTAATATACCACATTCAATGAGGGAAGAACAACTAGAAAGGAACTTAAGAAAGATTCAAAAGATCTAAACAATAAAATTACCAACTAGCCATCATAAATGTAAACAGAACCCTCAACCAAACAACAGCACAATATACATTCTTTTCCAGTGCACATGGCACATTCTCCAGAATAAACTATACATTCAATAAATTTTAAAACATGAAAAAACACCAAAGCACCTTCTCAGGATACTAAACCAAACCCACAGCTAATGATTCGATTCTAACTCACAGCAACCTTATAAGACAGAGTAAAACTGCCACATAGGGTTTCCAAGAACACACAATGATAAGCAATTAGAAACCAACAATAAGAAGATCAAAGAAAAACAGTAAAATATATGTAACTGAATAACACCCTCCTTAAAAAATACTGAGTAATACAAGTAGTAAAATAATGAAATTTAAAAATTCCTTCAAGTAAACAAGAATGAAAACATAACGTAACAAAACATAACATCTTAGGGATACAGAAAAAGCAATGCTCAGAGGAAAATTTATAGCAATAAACACACACATCAAAAAAAAGGAGATAGAAACACAATCAGCACCTCAACCCAACACTCCAACAATTAAAAAAAAAGAATAGCAAAAAAAGCCTACACTCAACATAATAAAGGGCATCTATACAAAACCAGGGAGCTCTGGTAGCATAGTGGCAAAG
>NW_006922476.1:164715-176665 GCF_000298275.1 Orycteropus afer afer
GACCTATGGTCAGCTGATCTTTGACAAAGGGCTGAAATCCATTAAATAGGGAAGAGAATTAATAAATGGTGCTGGCAAAACCTTAGGCACTATGCTACCAGAGCTCCTAGGAGCAAATTTAGGGGCCCTAATATATGGCATAAATAGACTATTAAGCAAAACCCAAATTGCACAAACAGCAGAAGAGAAACTAGATGAATGGGAACTTCTAAAAATTAAATTTTTATGCACTTCCAAAGACTTCTCCAAAAGAGTCAAAAGAGAACCTACAGACTGGGAAACAATATTTGGCAAGGAAGATATTCAGGCAGCCAACAAACATATGAAGAAATGCTCATGATCATTAGCCATTAGAGAGATGCAAATCAAAACAATAATGAGATACCATCTTGCCCCACCACTAATAGCAAAGTTCAACAAGACAGAAAATAATAAATGCTGGCAAGAATGTGGAGAGATTGGGACTCTCATACACTGCTGGTGGGACTGTAAAATGGTACAACCCCTGTGGAAAACAGTATGGAGACTCCTTAAAAAGTTGGAATTAGAAATACCATTTGACCCAGCCATTCCATTACTAGATATATATCCTAAAGAAGTGAGAACCATGACAAGAACAGACATAAGCACACCCATGTTCATCGCAGCACTATTTACAATAGCCAAAAGATGGAAATAATTGAGGTGTCCATCAACTGAGGAATGGATAACCAAATTATTGTATATACACACGATGGAGTATTATGCAACCCTAAAGAATAATGTGTTGTTGTTGTTGTTGTTATGTGCTGTCGAGTTGGCCCCAATTCATAGCTACCCCTCCATGGGTTTCCGAGGCAGTATCACTACGGAAGTAGATTGCCCCATCTTCCTTCCGAGGAATAACGTAGAATCTGCAAAACACCACATAACATGGATGAACTTGGAGGACAGTATGCTGAGTAAAATAAGTCAATCACAGAAGGACAAATATTGTATTAGTCTGTTATTGTAAAAGTCAAGGAAAGGTTTATCTGTGGAAGGAAATTTTCTTTGTTGGTTACCAGGGGTGGTAGGGAAAGGGAGGAAACACCGTTAGATAAGTAGAGATAAGTATTGATTTGGGTGAAGAGAAGGGCAATGTACCAAATGTGAGTGATCAACATGGTGGCATTGAGGAAGTGGAAGACAAAGAGAAGTACATGGGAGGTACAGACAAGATGAACCCTTTTGCACATACAGTACTGCCTTGTCAGTGAAGGCAAACATGGGTATACGGGTGGATAGATGGGTGGGCAAGCTGAAGTAGTAGGTATGTCTATGAAGTGGGGAATGTACCCAAGACCATGTATAGGGTTGGTAGAAAATGGTCCTAGAAGTGTATTTGTATGATATGTAAGAATTCCCAGGTGTATAGTAGAGCTGACAAGGGACAAGGTTGTAGTCACTTCTTGGTCACAGCCAGCTACCCAGAGGGACCAAGTAGTTGAACCAGTGGGCTTGGGGCCATAGTCCAGGGAACATCAAGCTCAATTGGCATAACATACTGCACTAAACATTGTTCCACCTCCTACTTTGGTGAATAGTGACTGGCGAATAGTGTTAAAAGCTTGCAAGGAACCATCTAGATGCAATGATGGGTCTCTCCTCATCCAGAGCGAAGAAAAATGAAGAAAACGCAAGATTCATGGAAACAATTAGTCCCAGCAACTGGTACACCATGCGATTCTCAGCCTATACAACTATGAGACCAGAAGAACTAGATGGTGCCAGGCTACCAATGTCAACCACTTGGAGTGGGATCTATGTAGGAGATCCTGGATAGAGAGGGAGAACAATGTGGAACAAAACTCAAAACCATTTGAAAAAAAAAAGGGGGGGGACCAGGTTTGCCAGTCTGATAGAGAGCCTGGCCACTGACTATGGCCCCTAGTTGCCCTTCAGGTCTGGTATTGAACCCACACCTGTGGCTTCCAGCCAAACAAAAGACAGGCATATGAGTTGAACATTTACCTGAGGTAGATATACTAATTGGAGAGAACAATCATGGGAGAAAGAAGGGCTATTTATGCACAGGGAGACAGCTCAGGGAGCAGGAGTGCATGGAAGGATGGACACAGGGAAGAGGTAACTATCTGAAGGAAGTCGGAGGGGAGGTGTTGCATTGGGGTAAATTGTAGTCAACATCATGAGACAAAGTATATGTGAACTGCTAAATGGAAAGTGAATTTGCTCTGTAAATTTTCACCCAAATCACAATAAAAAAATAAATAAATATAATTTACTATGAGAAAATTTTAAAATGAAAAAAAAAAAAAAAAAAAATTTTTCCACTTTCTTCCACCCAGCCCACCCTCCAACAGAGTAAGAGACCGAGCTGATGTCCCATGGAACAGAAGTTTCTCAGCGTAGGCTTGCCCAAATTCCTAACCCACAGGACTGTGAGAAATAAAACACTGATGTTTTAAGCCAAAAAAAAAAAACATAGTCTATAGTCACCAGAAGAAAGGAAATAGTAAATATTCCTGCAGAAATAAATAGAAAACAGAAGAACAATAGAAGGAATCCACAAGACAAGACATTGGTTCTTTGAAAGGACTAATAAAATTGACAAACCTCTGGCAAATGTAATAAAGGAAAATAAGGAGAAGATGCAAATAACAAGAATAAGAAATAAATTAGGCAATATCACACCAGAATCAACTGAGATAAATAATAACAGAATACTATGAAGAACTGTACTCCAATAAACTTGAAAACCTAGAATAGATAAAACAAATAGAAATACAAAGGAATACCCTATTTACCCACACTAACACAAACTAAAGTATAAAATATAAACAGACCCATCACAAAAGAAGAAACTGAAAAGGTCATTTAAAAAAAAAAAAAAAAACACCTCCATCCCCAAAAAACTCTTGGCCCAGACAGCTTCACTGATGAGTTCTACCAAACATTGAGAGAAGAGTTGATACCAATTTTTTTAAACTATTCTAGAACATACAACAGGATGGAAGACTCCCAAACTCATTCTATTAAGCTAGCATAACTCTGATACCAAAAGCAGGCAAAGACACCACTACAAGAGAATATTATAGACCATCTCCCCCATAAACACAGACACAAAACTCCACAGATAGGAATACTGAACACTGCGGAAATGTCACACTATCAAAATAGATCTAGAGAGTCCATCATCATTTTTTGAAAAGATGGAAAAACTAATCACCAACTTTATCTGGAAAGAAAAGAGACCCCAGAGAAGCAAAGCACTACTAAAGAAGAACAAAGTGTTGTTATGTGCTGTCCAGTTGGACCCGACTCATAGTGACCCCTCCTTGGGTTTCCGAGGCAGTATCACTACAGAAGTAGATCGCCCAACCTTCCTTCCGAGGAGTGGCTGATGGGTTTGAACTGCCAGCCTTCTGGTTAGCAGTTAAGTGCCTTAGGCACTATGCTACTAACAAAGTAGGAGGCCTCATATTCTCCGATCTCAAAACCAACTATACAGAAATGGTAAAATAAATAAATAAATAAAACAGCCTGGTTATTGGTACGACAGACACTTAGACCAATGGAACACAGTTGAGAACCCAGAAGTAAATCAATCCACTTATAGACAGCTGATCTTTGACAAAGGGCAGAAACCCATTAAGTGGGGAGCAGACAGTGTCTTTAATGAATGGTACTTGCAAAACTTGGAGCCCTGGTAGTATAGTTGGGCTTCAGCTCTGCCTCTTGCTCCCAGCCCACTGAAGCTGGAGGCATCTTTTAACTCAGGCAGCTGCTGGCTGCTAAGGCTGACACACCAAGGTTGACCAATAAAATGCCACCGGCCTAAGATTACCAAACAACATGGCAGGTCACTAGTTCAAGTGGCGTATCAGCAGGAAACATGACAGGCTACTGAATGATGACTTGGCTACATACAGGGTCCAAGCATGGCAAAAAGCTGCAGAGCCCTTTCTCAAAAATGCTTCTTATATACTGGAAGCAGAACACATCCCTAAGGTGCTCAGTGGCTTCCACCATGGAGCTGATTTTGATAGTGTGATTGGTTGATTACCAATCTCATCATGGGGAATAACTACATGCAGCTGCCCAGCCACTCAAAATCAGGTCCAGGCAAGTTGACACACAACCTTAACTACCACATCACTGGTATCTTTTCCTGCAGATGTACAAGTTATAGCTCACCTTGTGCTGCTAAGCCAGTCCCTCCTCAGGCACTTTCCATCTCCCATTCCTCACCCACTCTTGTCTCCTCTCTCATTCTCTTGTAGGTTTATAACTTTTAAATTCTTTAGATATCATTTCAGTGGGGTTTCTTCAGGTGTAAGGTGAGGGAGACAGATTACAATGTGTGTGTTCAATTTGCCATATTAATGAAAAGCCTCTCCATCTTTACCAACACCTTCTTCACTGGCTCCTTCTCGTTAGCATTTAAACATTCTCAAGTCTGCAATATTAAGGAAAACATGACTTCCTTAATTCTTCCCTGATTCCACATCTCCTTTCATTTACTGTATCCTCTTTTTCTTCTTGAAACCATTTCCCACATTATCTTACCTCTTCTTCAACACCCCTCATTTCTCAATTTACTGTCACCTACCATCTACTCCCATCACCCCACTGAAATTGTCTGGCAAGGACACCCCTTTTTGATAAATCCAATGGATACTTCCTAGTCCTCACTTTTCCTGACCTCTCAGTAGCATCTGACACTGTTGTATTCCCTCTTTCTTAAAACACTCCCTTCCTTGGATTCTCTGACCCTGCATTCTCCTTATGTCTTCCCATAAGATTGCAAATAGGATCCTATCACTCTCTTGCATAACATCCCAACTCCTTAGCATGGCTTATAGGATATGGAATCTGCTTACTGCCCCAGCCTCATCTCTTGCCATTCCCATACCCAAGGTCTACATTACAACACGTGGAACACCTTTCCATTACAAGAACAAGCCATGCTCTATTTTTCTCTGTATATCCAACTCATTTCTCACTTGGCCAATTTCCCTAATTCCCTGTATCTCAGTTGAATTCCCCTCCAATGTGTTCCTAGAGCATCCTCTGTTTCCACTACTAACACATTTATTAAAAGGTCCTGCAACTGTTTGCTTACTAATCCATGCTCCATTAGGGCAAGACCTACGTCTATCGTTTAACTTATTCAAAGCTGTGCCATTAAAGCTGGTGTGATAGCTAGCACATGGTAGGTATCCAATAAACAGCAGTTGAGTGAATGGATGAAGACACAACCAAAACAGACAGAGGGAGAATAAAATGTCTACATAAGGCACGTATTATCATAATTTCTTGAGGTAACAATCCTATTTGTTGCTAAATCAAGAGACAGTACCATGAATTTTAAAGCCACTCAATAAATGTTTACTGTTCTTTAACCTTGAGGCATTTTAAAGCACTCTTCTGGCTTTTAAAAACAAATCTGTCTTGGAAGAATTACATCCAGAATGCTCCTTAGAAGCAAGGATGGTGAGACTTCATCACGTGTACTTTGGACATGTTATCAGGGAGGAAATCATGCTTGGCAAAGCAGAGGATCAGCAACAAAGAAAATGACCTTCAATGAGTTAGAGTGACACAGTGGCTATAACAATGAGCTCAAACACAGCAACAATTGTAAGGATGGTGCTGGACCAGTCAGTGTTTCATTCTGTTGTGCACAGGGTCACTATGAGTCGGAACTTATAGTGACCCTATGGACAGCACCTAACAATGGACACCACCAGCGTTCTAACCACTTGGTGCTTCTGAAACTATGGGCATGCTTTAACTAGGCCAGCAGGGCAAATGAAGTCATACAAAGGAAAAATCTGGTCTGCAGAAAGAGATTTTGCACAATAACCTAAATTCTCTTGGCTGCCACCTTCTGTCCTTTTATCTTTGTACCTAAAAAACAACTGGTCACCATTTTCTGTTCTAAAATGATTCTGTACATAAAATTATTAGGCTTCTGTACTGTGAACTCAGTAATTAATTCTAAATTAGAAATCATTTTATCCAACATACTATTTTTCACCTTTTATTGCTCTTTTAATTCTCCACAGATCTCTGAGATAATGGGAGCACCACATGATTTTTGTTAGTGAAGTCACTTAACTAATGAAATCAAGGTTAAGTGACCAACTGTTCTGTGTAGTATTTACTTTTGCTGTCACAGGCAACATAACTGTATTCAGTAACACAAGAGAGCCTTTATAAAGAAGAAAGCCAGTGGTCACTACAGGTAATACTAATAAATGAAGTCTGTTGTTGTTAGGTGCCATGGAACAGAATCTGACTCACAGTGACCCTATAGGGCTTTCTAGGCTGTAATCTTTACAGGAGCAGAACGCCAGGTCTTTCTCCCACAGAGCCACTGGGAGTGGGAGCCACCAACCTTTTGGTTAGCAGCCAAGAGCTTAACTGTTGTACCAACAGGGCTCCTTAAACAAAGCTTAATAAGTACATATTACATGTAATCACCATTTTAAGTGGTTTAAAGGCATTTAATTTTCACCCAATGAATCAAATATATTATCTTTATTACTAAAATAAGAAACTGAGGCAAAGGAGGGTAAGTAACCTACATACAAATCCCATTTCTCTCACTGAAAGTTACATCTTTAGCATAAAATAGTGGCTGCAATGATGAGCTTAGGTATAGTAAGGATTGTGAGGCTGGCACAGGACCAGGCAGTGTTTCATTCTGTTATGTATAGGGTCCATCTGAGTCGGAGATGACTCGATGACACCTAACAACAACCCACATATATAAAACACAAAACCAAACTCACTGCCATCCAGTCAATTCCAACCCATAGAGTCCCCCATTGGGTATCCAAGGCGGTAAATCTTTATGGAAGTAGATTGTCCCATCTTCCTTCCGCAGAGCAGCTGGTGGGTTTGAACTGCCAACCCCCTTGTTAGCAGTCAAATGCCTTAGGCAAGACACCACCAGAGCTCCTTACACACACACACACACACACACACACATGCTGTTGCTGTTATGTGCCACTGAGTCAGCTCCAACTCACAGTGATCCTATGTACAACAGAACAAAATACTGCCTGGCCCTGTGCCAGTCTCACAATATATATAGAAACAAAACTTTACAAACGTTGTTGTTGCTAGGTGCTGTTGAGTCAGCTCTGACTCAAAGCGATCTTATGTATAACAGTACAAAACACTGCCTGGTCCTGCACCATCCTCACAATCCTTGCTATGCTTGAGCACCGCAGCCACTCTGTCAATCCTTCTCATTGAGGGTCTTCCCCTTTTTCTTTGAGCCTCCACTTTACCAAACATGCCATCCTTCTCCTGGGAATGGTCCCTTCTGACAACATGACCAAAGTAAGTGAGATGAACTCTGGTCATTCTCACTCCCAAGGAGCATTCCAACTGCACTTCTCCTAGGACATTATTAGTGGCTACATAATGTTCCACTGTAATGATGGATCATAATTTACTCAATCATTACCCATCACTAGGAAATTCCGGTTGCTTCCAATTTACATTATTATAAATAGTCCTACTATAAACATCTCTGTATACAAGACTGCCCCATATTTCTGATTTCTCTCCTAGGATAGATTCTTAGAAGAACTGGTGGGCCAATAAATAATCTTCAAACAACTATTAGATGAAAAATCCCTATCATTTTTTCTTGTGAATTTTTTCTCTTGTTTTTATGCTTACAAGGTTTCTCCCCGTGATACATATGTGTGTTTATGTGTGTATCACAAGATACACACACACATACATTTCTCCCCCTAATATCTGTTTCTGAGCAGACTTCTTTTTTCCACTTATCTGCTGATTGATTCTTTTGCCAGAAGGCAGTGAGACTTTGGTGAGAAAACATAGTAGGTCCAATATTAAAACTGCTGGATTTGAGAAGCTACTGAATCATTCAGATGGAAATGTCCACTAGAAAGTTAGAAATACATATATTTTTTTTTTATCTATAAGAGAAATATTTGAGGGTCAACAAGATTACCCAGGAGGGTATGAGGAATAAGGAGAGATGAGAGCCAATGAATGAACCAGGGGAAAATCAACCTCTAATAACTGGATGAAGGAAAACAGCCATGTGAGAAGGAACAGCTATGACTTACAGGTAGGAGAACAAGCACAAGAGAAGAGAAAACCATGGGCAAAGAGTTTCAAGCCTGACCATGAATTGTACACATGCATCGGCTTACACGATATCAAAAAATAATGTAATGTTCTACTCTAAATCCTTAGAAACAGAAATATGTTCTCAAATCATTGGTTTAATTACAAGTAGTTACCAGCTGCAGAGGTAGGATTTCAGAGCCTTATTCTACCATCTTCACATGGCTTAGGGATGAACAACCAGCAAATGTTCCAGTATATTTTAAATTCATATACAGGTAAATCACAAGGTTTTGACATGTTATGTGAATGACAATGTTTTACTCAGGTAGTTTTGGTATAATTTAGTACATGTACTAAAACGGGTCCTTTAAAAACAGAAACATTTCTATAAAAGTGGCAGGTCAGCTCTGTCTAGAGAATAACCCATTTAGAGCACTCAAACCATAAGCCTTGTAGGCTTTGAAGAGGAAAAACAAATACCAGCTCAAGTAAAAACTGGATTTCTTGCCTTTGTCTGTCATTTAATCAATGAAAGCTGAGCTCTCAGTGAGATGGACTGACACAGTGGCTACAATGACCAGCTCAGGTATAGCAAGGATGGTGAGGCCGGAGCAGAACCAGGCAGTGTTTCGTTCCATTGTACACAGAGTCGCTGAGACGGAGCCAACTCAACAGCACCTAACAACAACAAGCTCTCAAAGCCCAAATATCCCAAACACCCTTCACTGTTTCACTGATAAGCTTGTTGTTATTGTTAGGTGCCGGGGAGTCAACTTCAACTCATAGTGACCCTATGTGAGAAAGAACAAAACAATGTCTGGTCCTGAGCCATCCTCACAATGCTTGCTGAGTTTGAGCCCATCCTTGCAACCACTGTATTAATCTATCTCCTTAAGGATCTTCCCCTTTTTCTCTGATCCTTTACTTTACTAAGCATAATGTCCTTACATAATCTGATAGATAAGCATAATCTGACATGCTTATCACTGAGCAAATACATCCTTCTTGAGTATGCAAGAAGTCTTTCAAAGCATGTTGACATTTCAGTTATTTTGAATTGTCTGGAATAACTGACCATTTAGGAGAGTGGTCTGAAAAGCCTATTTATAGAAAGCATGCCTATTTGCCAATGGGTCTGTTATTAAATGTGAAACACCCTAAATACCCTTGTAGATATCACATTTTCAGCTGAAGAAACCTAGAAAGAGCCAAAGCTTATGCCTAGTTTCTTGATAAAGGAACACCATGTGGAAAAAAAAAATTTTTTTCTTAAACTCAGAAGGAAAAAGAGAGAGGTGTTATAATAAACTACCTTTCATTTCACCTGTCTAAATACCTATTGTTTTATTTCTACTATACCCGAGTGTCTGTCCAAAAAAAGAACCCACACACTTGCAACTGAAAAGTGTTCCTTCTCAAAAAATAATCTTTCTATGGATACTCATAGCCAGAAAAGAGAAACAGAAAGCAAGATACCTATACCTGTCTAGAAAGATATAACAATAAATTAGAGATGATTGTTAAGGACTGAACTTTACTACACACACACACACACACACAAATGTTATAAATCCTAACCCCTATACCTGTGGGCCACCACTCACCTATCAGTTTGTTGTACTGTGGTGACTTGCATGTTGCTGTGATGCTAGAGGCTTTACCACCAGTATTTCAAATAGCAGCAGGGTCATTCAGGGTGGACAGGTTTCAGCAAAGCTTCCAGACTAAGACAGACTGGGAAGAAACATGGGGCCACCCACTTCTGAAAAAATTGGCCACTGAAAACCTTATGAATAGCAGCGAAACACTGTCTGATATATCACTGAAAAACTTCATGAATAGCAGTGAAACAATGTCTGACACAGTACTGGAGAGTGAGGCCCTCAGGTTGCAAGGCACTCAAAATATGACTGGGGAAGAGTTGCCTCCTCAAAACAGAGTTGACTTTAATGACATGGATGGAGTAAAGCTTTCTGGATGTTCATTTGCTAATACTGCATGATTCAAAATGAGAAGAAACAGCTACAAATATCCATTAGTAATTAGAGCACAGAATGTACATAGTATGAATCTAGGAAAACTAGAAGTTGTCAAAAATGAAATGGAACACATAAAGAGTGCTACCCTATGCATTAGTGAGCTAAAGTGGACTGATATTAGCCATTCTGAATCAGACAGTGATATGGTTTGCTATGTCAAAAATGACAAATTGAAGACAAATGGTGTCACATTCACTGTCAAAAAGAACATCTCAAGAGCCATCCTGAAGTACAATGCTGTCAGTGATAGGATAATATCTATATGCCCACAAGGAAGACCAGTTAATACTACTATTACTCAAATTTATGCACCAATCACTAAAACCAAAGATGAAGAAACTGAAGATTTTTATCAACTTCTGCAGTCTGAAATTGACCAAACAGGCACTCGAGATGTACCAATAATTATGGTGATTAGAATGCAAAAACTGGTAACAAAGAAGCAGCACTGGTAGTTGGAAAATATAGCCTTGGGGATAGAAATGACACTGGAGACTGCACGATGGAATTTTGCAAGACCAATGACTTATTCATTGCAAATACTTTTCAACAATATAAACAGTGACTATACATGTGGACCTCACCAGAGGTAATACACAGGTATCAAATCAACTATATGTTTGTAAAGAGGCAATGCTCAATATCATCAATCAGAACAAGACCAGGAGTTGACTGTGGAACAGATTATCATTTGTTGATATTCAAATTCAAGTTGAAGCTGAAGAAAATTAAACAAATGTACGAGAGCCAAAATATGACCTTGATTCTATACCATCTGAATTTAGAGACCATCTGAAAAACAGATTTGATTCATTGAACACCAATGACCAAAGACCAGACGAGTTATAGGCTGACATCAAGAATAGCATACATGAAGAAAGCAAAAGGTCATTAAAAAGATAGGAAAGGAAGCAAAGACCAAATGGATATCAGAAGAGACTCTGAAACTTGTCTTGAATGGAGAGGAGGTAAAGTGAATGGAAGAAATGATGAAATAAAAGAGCTTAACAGAAGGTTTCAAAGGGTGGCTCAAGAAGACTAAGTATTATAATGAAATATGCAAAGACCTGGAATAAGAAAGCCAAAAGGGAAGAACATGCTCAGCATTTCTCAAGCTGAAAGAACCGAAGAAAAAATTCAAGCCTCAAATTGCAATACTGAATATTCTATGGGCAAAACAGTAATGATACAGGCAGCATCAAAAGAAGGTGGAAGGAAAACACAGAGTCACTGTACCAAAAAGAATTGGTCAATGTTCATCTATTTCAGGAGGTGGCATATGATCAAGAACCAATGGTATTAAAGGAAGAACTTGAAGCTGCACTGAAGGAACTGGCAAAAAACAAGGCTCCAGGAATTGATGGCATACCCTCTGAGATGTGCACTGCAGTGAATTGCTTGGTGTGGCCCTTCTAGCCATTGTTCTCCATTCTGTGATGTATTGTAAATCGTAGTTTCCATGCCAATTTAGGGTGTGATGTATCTTGAGTCCCATCCTGCTAAGAAGGTATGACTCAAAAATCACCGACCACCCTTTGCTTCTTGAGGGTACATATGCGAACGTTCTGGGCATGTTTTCTCTTGCTCCTGTACTGTGTTTGGTTTGTCATTGCAAAAACGGCAAGGAGGCACATGTTCTGACCTCCTCTAATCTCACAAGAGGAAGACAGGATTACCAGCAGTAACCCAAGGCCTATTACTGCAAGGCCAAACATGCTGCCTCCCTCCAGCCCTTTCACCAACCGTTCCTCCCAAAGCACCCACCACCTTTCTCCTGGGTTAGATAATTCACTGCAGTGGCCACACAG
>NW_006922476.1:177015-193808 GCF_000298275.1 Orycteropus afer afer
AGAACATTGTTTTGTGCCACTCCCAACAGAAATACTCCAGGTGGACACCTTCAGCAATCAGGAGCTCCTCAGTTGCTCATAGCAAATCCCACCTTGGAGTTTACAAAGACTTATGGGTTGAAAAGCCACACAAAGTAATTTACTATACCACAGTCATCATCTCACCCCTGGACCTGAGACAGCAGCCGGTCACCTGACCCCCTGATTTGGGTTCCCCAGCCACTGCAACCACATGAGTTGGGGGAATCCTCCAGACCTACCAACAGAATTGTGACTTGCCAGCCTGCCAGTCTCCACCACATGAACCGTTTCCTTAGGAGTCATGAGTTCTGTTAGACATTATAGTAAAATACAGAACCTAAGACAGGAGGGAGAGTACTGAGGGGAGGAGGAGGAGTTTATGTCAGAAATGATGGAGTAGCACAGCAGTTTGGTAAAGTTGGACATTTGGGACATCTTTAACCTCTGCCTCATAGGGACCAGCCTCATGCTGATCATTCGAAAAGAAATTATTCAATCAAGATGTTTCAACAAATAGATGCAGCACTAGAAGTGCTCATTCATCTATGCCAAGAAATGCAGAAGACAGCTACCTGGCCAACTGACTAGAAGAGATCCATAACTGTACCCATTCCAAAGAAGGATGATCCAACAGAATGGAAATTATTGAACAATATCGTTAATATCACATGTAAGTAAAATTTTGCTGAAGATAATTTGAAAATGGTTGCAGCAATATATTGACAGGGAACTGTCAGAAATTCAAGCCAGACTGAGAAGAGGGCACTGGTGCTGTCAGATGGATCTTGGTTGAAAGCAAAGAACATGAGAAAGATGCTTATCTGTGTTTTATCGACTATGCAAAGGTATTCGACTATGTGGATCATAACAAATTATGGATAACATTATGAAGAACAGGAATTCCAGCACAATTAATTGTGTCCATGAGGAATCTTTACATAGACCAAGAGGCAGTTGTTCAAACAGAACAAGAGGATGCTGACTAGTTTAAAATCAGGAAAGGTATATGTCAGAGTTGTATCCTTTCCCCATACTTACTCAATATGTATGCTGAGTAAATACTCTGTGAAGACAGAATCTGAAAAAGAATGTGGCATCAGGATTGAAGGAAGACTCATTAATACCTGCAATATGCAGAGGACACAATCTTGCTTGCTGAAAGTGAAGATGACTTAAAGCACATACTGGTGATGATCAAAGACTACAGCTTCAGTATGGATTACTTCAACATAAAGAAAACAAATATCCTCACAACTGGACTAGTAAGCAACATTATGATAAATGGAGAAAATACTGAAGTTGTTAGGGATTTCATTTTACTTGAATCCACAATCAACACCCACGGAAGCAGGGGTCAAGAAATCAGATGACATATTGCACTGGGCAAATCTGCTGCAAAAAACCTCTAAAGTGTTAAAGAGCAAAGATGTCATTTTGAAAATTAAGGTCCTCCTGACCCAAGCCATGGTATTTTCAAAAGCCTCGTCTGCATGTGAAAGTTGGACAATGAATAAGGAAGATAGAAGAACTGATGCGTTTGAGTTGTGGTTTTGATTTAGAATCTTGAAAATAACATGGACTGCCAGAAGAACAAACAAATCTGTATTGGAAAAAGTACAGCCACAATGTTCCCAGGAGTGAGTATGGCTGGACTTCGTCTCACCTATTTTGACCATACTGTCAGAAGGGATCAGTCCCTGGAGAAGGATATCACGCTTGGTAAAGTAGAGGGTCAGCAGAAAAGGGGAAGACCCTCAAGGAGATGCATTGGCACAGTGGCTGCAATGATGGGTTCAAGTGTAGCAAGGGCTATGAGGATGATGCAGGACCAGGCAGTATTTCATTCCGCTGTACTTAGGGCCACAATGAATCAGAGCCAACTGGAGGGCACCTAACAACAACAACATACCTGTGGATGTAATCCCATTTGGGATTTGTTATGTTAATGAGGCCCTATCAGTTTACCGTGTGTTTTAGGCCAATCATTTTATTATTATTATTATTTTAAGAGCTTGTTTTACATTCAACATAAAGCGTACATTTAGTTTCATTCCCCATTCACCATGTCCAACCCTAACCCAGTCTCCTTCCCTCCCTACCCTGTAACCCTCCCCCTGTGCCCCTCATATTTACGCACTCCTGTTTGTCCTGCATTTCGTCAATTTGAATGTTGGTCCTCTGGTGTCCCATGGTCTATTGCTCTAAGGGATATATTACCATAGAGGATGTGGGTGAGTCATCCTGGGTTGATTGGTCTGTGTGTACATCTTGTTAACTATTGGGCTGAGAGCCCGCCCCTGGGGGTGCATTTTATTCTAGGCGCAGAATGTATTTCAGGGCCATAGTATTGGGAGTCTCACCAGATTTCATCTGACCAGTAATTCTGGTCATTATTGAGTTTTTGGATTTTGTTCCACGTTTTCCCTCCCACTCTATCTAGGATCTTCAGATTTGATCCTTTCCTGAGTGGCTGGCATTGGGACCTGGGCACCATCTAGTTCTTCTGGTCTCGAGGGTCATTGTGTCCTATGGCTAACTGCTTCCAAATGCCCTTTTTTTGTGTGTTCTTCTTCATTTCCAATGCTAGGAGACCGTTAGCTGCATCTTACTTAGATGGCTGCTTGAAAGCTTTTAAGATCCCAATTGCTACTCACCAATGTAGGATGTGAAGCTTTTATGTATTTTGTTGTGCCAATTGAGTCTGGTGTCCCCCAGTACTATGGTCCTGAGACAACAGATCTATTGGCTCTCTCTCCCATAGTGTCTGGTTTTCTGTGAGGGATTACTGTGTGTCTGTCTTCTATTGTTTCTGTAAGGACTACAGGTTTTTTTTTGAGATACAGGCAGTCCCCAGATTACCAAAGAGTTCCATTCCTAAATCTGTCTTTAAGTCAAATTTGTAGGTAAGCCAAAACAGTTAGGTATGGTTCATATTTAATGTCAGTTAGTCAAATATTTGTTCTAGCATATAGTAGTATATCGTGTACCTCTCGGTGCATGAAAAACATTAAAGAAACACTTCTAGATATACTAAAACATCTTTAACATAATAATACAGTATTAATAACAATAATAATGTTTGATGGAGCTCACAAAGTATTGCCCATGTGTTATCATGAATCACTGTACATTCCTCAAATTTTTAATATAATAGGACTTAACAGGGGTTGGTTCGTAACTACGGGTTATACATAAATTGGGCATTCATAACCTGGGACCTGCCTGTATAAAGAACAGATCAGGTACAGAAAAATGCAGACACAGGGGAAGATCTACACTATCTGAAGATGACAGAGGCAGACCAGTTCACAAGCCAAGGAACTCCAAAGACACCCAGCTAGATAGCTGAGACAGGGATTTTCCTCAAAAGCCAACGGAGCCTTCCCCTAGAGGTAGTGCCCTGAATTCAGATTTCTAGCCTCCTAAACTGTGAAAAAATAAATTTCTGTTCATTAAAGCCACCACTTGTAGTATTTCTGTTAGAGAAGCAACTAAGAAACTAAGACAGTGACACTACATATACTTTGCAGGGATGGGAATCCTCCATGAAAAAGAACACAGTATGGAAAAATTTCCAAGACAGAGATGCTGCCTCAGTAGAACCAGTGCCCCAGGTATAACACGGAAGATGCTGCCCATAATCTTCTACTCTGGGAACAATGACATTAGGAAAGTACACCTCTGCCCCTGCAGGTCTGCCAGTGCTCAGTTTAATCACCTCTCACTTATACTAAAATGTTGGAGACTACAGAATTCATTCCTGACAATCCACTCCCCCAACTCTCATTCCCACAACCATCATATATATATATTCCCTTCAAGAATGGCCCAGGAAACCCCATACCTAGCAGACACTAGATCTATAGGCCCAGACCTATACTTGTGCTTTTTCTATCTATGGAGTCTAATCAAGGAAAGCAGCATATATCACATATGATATTACAATGTTAAGGTCAATAATGATATGTTTATTGAAAATTAAGAAGTGACTAATCATGGAGACAAAAGTCAACCACAAAAGTCAACAAGCTAAAAGCATTACTCATTTTCACTTAAACCCAGAGAACCACCGGGTCCAATGTACCCATTAGCAAGATTTTTAGCATCTATTTTTATATAAAGGAGCTCTGGTAGCATAGTGACTAAGGCACTTGCCTGCTAACCAGAAGGCTGGCAGTTCAAACCCCCCAGCCACTCCTCAGAAAGAAGGTTAGGCAATCTACTTCTGTAGTGATACCTCCTTGGAAACCCAAGGAGCGGTCACTATGAATCGGGTCCAACTTGATGGCAAACAACAACAATTTTTATGTATGTGGCTGAATTTTGGAGACAAGGATGGCAGGAATAATGTCAATATTGGGGTTAATAAATAGCCAATTACAGCCTATCCTCATTATTCACAATTCCATATTTGCAAATTTACTTACTCAGTATTCACTATAGGAACTCTGGTGGCGTAGTGCCTCAGGCATTTGACTGGTAACCAGAAGGCTGGCAGTTCAAACCCACCAGCCACTCCTCAGAAGGAAGATTAGGGAATCTACTTCTGTAGTGCTACCGCCTCGGAAACCCAAGGAGGGGTCACTATGAGTTGGATCCGACTCAACGGCAGTGAGTTTGGTTTTGGTTTTAGCATTCACTATGCTTTCACAGTCATTCACAGACATGCGCAGTACAGTGAAAAATCTGAGGTGTCTGCCATGCACGGTCCCATGTGAGATAGAACAAGGCAATGGTCTGCTTTCTTGTCTCAAATGTCCACCTCACAGTCTATTCAATGCCATGGTTTTCACATTTTTGTTGTTACATTACCATTTAAAATGGTTCCCAAGCACAAAGCCAACATGCTACACAACAGTGTTCCTAAGTGCAGGAAGACTGTGATAACCCCTATGGAAAAAAGGTATACATTAAATAAGATTTGTTCAAGTGTGAGTTATAATGCTATTGGCCGTGACTTCAATGTTAATGAATCAAGCATATATATCAAATAAACTGCGTTTAAAGAGGAACACACATAAAACAATGTTATATATTGGACAGTTGATGAAAATTTTGGGATCAGAAGCTTGTAGAAACCTAACTCTATAGTTCCTCTACAAGCAATGGCTCAGTATTTGCAAATTCCATGTTCCTAGTCACTGGTAGCATAGTGCCTAAGGCACTTGACTGCTAACCAGAAGGCTGGCAGTTCAAACCCACCAGCCACTCCTTGGAAAGAAGATGGGGTAATCTACTTCCATAGTGATACTGCCTCAGAAACCCAAGGAGGGGTTGCTATGAGTCGGGTCTGACTTGATGGCACATAACAACAACAACAACAAGTGACTTTACAGAGTTTAACTACCCCAAATAACAAGAATTGAGTGCATATCTAATTTTAAACAAATGCTTCGTTTGGCTAGACTCCTCCTCCTCTTTTATTTATCTGCCCATTTAACTCCTACTCAGTTACTTAGAGACTTGGAAGGAAGACTTGGCAATCTAATTCCAGAGAGATACCACCTTGGAAACCCAAGGAGGGGTCACTATGAGTGGGAATCAACTCAATGGCATTGAATTTGGGTTTTTTTTTTTTTTTTTAAAGTTACTCAGCTAGTTCAAACTCTATCTCCTCCAGCAAAGCATCCTTAGCCATCCACAGTTTCCACTCCAATTTCCCACAATGTTCCTTCCCTCTACAGAATTAAAAGTCCTTCCTGTAGGTTTCAAAACCATCCTAAGCATATTAACTTCACAGGAGTAAGCACACTGTACTGTATTTGTTCATAAGACTTATCATCCTCACTAGTCTGTGACTTATTCAAAGGCAAGGAACTTCATTCATTTTTATGTTCTAGGTTATACCGGCTTGAATAATTTGCTTTAGAAGGATGAGCACAAGGCTGTTCCCTATGATGTGAAAGTTAAAGATGTCCCAAATGTCCAAGTTCTTCAAACTGCTGTACCACATTCCAACATCTTTAACATCAATTCCTCTTCCTCCCCTCAGTATTCTCCCTCGAATCTTAGGGTTCTGTATTTCACTGTAACATCTCACAAAACTCACAAACTGCCAAGGAAATGGCTCATGCAGTGGTGGAACCTGGCAAGTCCCAAATCCATAGGTCAGGCATCAGTCTGGAGAATTCTCCTCACCCACATGGTTGCAGGAGCTGATGAAACTCAAACTGGCAGGTCCAACAACTGGCTACTGTCTCAAGTCCCAAGAACTGGGGGGAGATATTGACAAACCAAATGCAGGATCCAAAGCAAGAGGGCAACTTTGCCATAACATTCACCCTCAAGGAAACTAAAGGGGGTGACTTGAGTTACACCCTCCAGCAAGGCAGGGCTCAAGATACATCCCACCCTAATTCTGCCTCATCAATGCAACAGACAACTCACTCCAAAATGGGACCATAACCACAGGCACAGAGGCTAGGATTTATAATATATCACAAAATGGAAGACTAAGGCTAGAGGCTAGAAGGGCCATATTATGCAATTCACTGCACCACAATAGCAGTGTCTGGTATTTAGTAGGTACTCTAAAATGTTTGTGAAACAAGTGAAAAAAAAGTATGAATTAATGGATGACCTTTCTTCCTCCCAGACGGTTTGTATTTTAGGGATGTGAGATGCTCAGGCCTTGACTACATATTTCCACAGCAGGTACAGCTGCTCCTTCCACTGCAGCTTCTTGGTCTTCAGATTCTCCTCATGCTTGTTGAACCTGTGGCACATGGCACTCATTTTCTTAGGCTACGGATCCAGGGGTTTGTACTTCTTGCCCTGAGGTTTTCCTTGTGAATCTGGTCAATAACGGTGAGAACTTGGGCAATGGATTTACAGACAAGTTGGATTTTGGACAGCTTGGATGCCACACCACCTGTCACTCTAGTGATGCCCAGCAGGGACAGTTCCACCTTCAGATTGTCCAGCTGTTTCAGCAGCTCTTCCTTCTTGCTGCGCAGGTCCTGAGCCTTAATCTTGGCCATGGCTGACTGCTAGAACACTGCTGCCACTGCCTGCCTGACCAAGGACGAGAACTTAATGGATGACTTTTAGACTTAGAATTACAGAGACAGGTCTTTAGAAATGTAGACTATCCCACTACATCCAAAATTCCCTAAAGAAGTACTTCTTAAGGATTATTAACACAAGAAAATCATTATCTGTGTTCAAGCAAATACAGACATTTTATTAATGAAAACAGGATTAAATAAAAAGCCTTACCGGCAAAGTTCCAGGCAGAGATGCATCAAAAAAAGAAACCAAAGAATTTGGAGGTGCTGCAAAGTGGACGTGAGACCCAGAGAAGAGTTTAGAGTTGGAAGAAATCTGTACATGAATTTCCAAACCTACCACAGCTGCCCATTCATGTTCACTAAGGAGAAAGAAAGATACATGGTTGGTTAAGTAGTAGTTATGAATGACTTTCTATAAGCCTAAAGACCATCTATTAATTTCCTACTTGTGTTTTTAACTTATTAAAATTTTATAACCTTACTTTTAAAAATGTATTCTATTTTACTGGTGATTAAATAAAAAACAATTAATGAACACCTTGCAACAAGACTAGCAAAATAAAATAAATTTCTAACTTGGTGTTAGGAGAGTTCATATTACAAACAGAAAGGTGATATGAAAATGTAACAGTTTGGCATCTTAAAACAATTCAGAAATGGGTATCAGGTGATAGGTGCTCAGCCGACTTCAGTAAAAAGTAGCATTTTCTAAATTACCTGTCCCTTACCAATTAACTACTTGGTAAATGAAGAAAGAACTCCGTTGTTAAAAAACAATTGCCTGCTAACCAAAAGGTTGGCAGTTCGAACCCACCAGCTGCTCTACAGGAGAAAGATGAGGCAGTTTGCTTCTGGAAAGATTTACAGGCTTAGAAATCCTATGGGGCAGTTCTACCCTGCCCTATAGGGTTGCTATGAAAAAAATAAAAGCCAAACTCACTGCCATTTAATAAGTTCAACTCCTTAGGTTTCCAAGGCAGTATCTCCATGGTAGTGTATTGCCTGACCATCCTTCTGAGGAGTGGCTGGTGGGTTTGAACCACCAACCTTCTGGTTAGCAGTCAAATGCCTTAGGCACTACACTACACCATCAGAGCTCCCAGGGTTGCTATGAGTCAGAATCAATTCAATAGCAGTGGGTGGGTAAGTGAACCAAACTGATGCTGTGAGCATTATTCAAAAGTAACATAAACATCAAGATTTTACATTTAGAGGAATAATGGTAAAGAAATAACTTCAGCTCTCATTATTAAAAAAAAGGAAATTCTCTATCATGCTATGAGTACATTTTATAACAACAGCTTGCAAATACAATTACTGAATGACTCAGATATAATACAAAATCAAAAAACCAAACTCACTACTATCGAGTCATATCTAACTCATAGCAACCCCTCCTTGGGTTTCTGAGGAGGTATCACTATGGAAGTAGATTGCCCAATCTTTCTTCCAGGAGTGGCTGGTAGGTTCAAACCACCAGCCCTCTGGTTAGCAGTCAAATGCTTTAGGCACGACGTCACCAGAGCTCCTCGGATATACTATACCACTACAAAATGATATTCTTCCTGAGAGTTATATGCCTAGAAAAAAGCATTAAAACATGGGATGTGGTGCTTTTTTAGTCCTCAAAATAATTTTCAATTCATAAGATCTAATTTCAAGGAGTTCTGGAGGTACAGTGGTTAAGGCACTTGGCTACTAAGCAAAAGGTCAGTGGTTCGAACATTAAACATGGGATGTGGTGCTTTCTTAGTCCTCAAAGTAATTTTCAATTCCTGATGGCAAACAACAACAACAACAACAACAAGATCTAATTTCAAGGAGTTCTAGTGGTATAGTGGTTAAGGCAGTTGACTACTAAGCAAAAGGTCAGTGGTTTGAACCCACTAGCCACTCCATGGAAGATGAGACTGTCTGCTTCTATCAAGATTTACAGCTTTGGAAACCCAAAGGGGATCACTATGAGTCACAACTGACTTGATGGCAGTGAGTTTGGTTTTTGGAAGATCTAATTTCAGGTTCCTATGTGTTTGTTCTGGTTTGACTGCCATCAAATCTTAGCCAACCCACTGCTGTCAAGTCAATTCCTACTCATAGCAACCCTACAGGACAAAAAATTGCCCCCATGGTTTGCAAGGCTGTAGCTCTGGTAGTGTAGTGCCTAAGGCACTTGACTGCTAATCAGAAGGCTGGTGGTTCAAACCCACCAGCCACTCCTCGGAAGGAAGATGACACTTCCGTAGTGATACTACCTCGGAAACCCAAGTAGGGGTCGCTATGAGTCAAGTCTGACTCAAAGGCACATAACAACAACAAATCTTCATAGAAGCTGATTGCCACATCTTTCTCCCATGGAGCAGCTGCGAGATTTGAACAACAGACCTATCACTTAGCATCCAACCACTTAATCCTTGTGCCAGCAGGTCTCTTTTATCAAATCTAAGGAGCTGCTGAATGCTACAATAATCTCTTTTATCTGGCCACTTCTACTCTGTTGAGTCCACACCATTCATTCCATACACAGGTCTCGTTAGGTTGTTGTAAGTGTGCTTATTCTCTCTGGAACTCATGTATGCTGAGTGATCCCCAGATTATTCACACACACTATTTTTGTCTATCCCTTCCATGTTCTTCTCACAAGCAACATTCTGTACTATCTAGACTTTTGTTTACATCTATTGAGTTTTGTTCTAATCATTTCAACACATGAGACTCTACATGTATAAAGTACTGCAAAAAGGTGAATTCCTTCTTTTTCTGATGTGGAAAATCTTTAACTGAGGGGAAGTAAACTAAGAGTTCATCAGAAATTCTGCATTGACTGAAGCTATTACTGAAGTATTTTCACACAGTTGCACTGCATGAGAGAAAATGTATTCTCCATTCACAGTGAGATGATCTAATTTATGAAAACCAGAACCAAAACACCAAACTCACTGCCATCAAGTCGGATCCGACTGATAGTGACCCCTCCTTGGTTTTCTGAGGTGGTATCACTATGGAAGTAGATTGCCCAATAGAAACCAAATGCTTCAGACATTTCCCCTAATTATCTCAAAGGATAAACAATATGTTAGAAACGTGTCTTACGTTTCCGTACTTAAAACATTTGTCTTATATAGTGAAGCATAAACAGTTGTTCAGAGGATACCTAGCAAAACAAGCAAAAGCTTCTACCTAAGAGGGAAAAATCTCTTCCATTTGAATCGACTTGACAGCAGTTTGTTTGTTTGGGAGTTTATTCAGAGCTTAATAGAGGCCTAGTGGCCCAGTGCTTAAAACACTCAGGTGCCAAACGACAGTTCTGGCAAACATCCACTCCTCTGGAGAAAAATGTAGTAGTCTGCTTCTGTAAAGATTACTAAAAAACCAAACCAAATTGTTATTGATTCCGACTCATAGTAACCCCCTTTGAGTTTCTGAGGTGGTAAATCTTTATGGAAGTAGATTGTCCAGTCTTCCTTGCCCCAGAGTGGCTGGAGAGTTAGCAGTCTGGTTAGTAGTCAAATGCCTTAGGCACTACACCACCAGCTTGGAAATCCTATGTGGGCACTTGTACTCTGTCCTGAAGGATCAATGAGTCGGAATATATGCAACTGGGCTTCAGTTTTGCTTTTACACCCAGAACTGATACTTAAATGTTCCCTTTCTATTTTTACAACATTGATAGCCCATGTTGTTGTTGGTGGTGTTATGTGCCGTGGAGTCGGAACCGACTCAAAGCGACCCCTCCTTGGGTTTCCGAGGCAGTATCACCACGGAAGTAGATTGCCCAACCTTCCTTCCGAGGAGTGGCTGGTGGATTTGAACCGCCAGCCTTCTGGTTAGCAGTCAAGTAGCACAAAATAATGTCAGCTAAATAGGATGTTCTGGTAGTGTAGTGCCTAAGGCACTTAAATGCTAACCAGAAGGTTGGCGGTTCAAACCCCCCCAGCCACTCCCCGGAAGGAAGATGGGGCAATCTACTTTCGTAGTGAACCCAAAGAGGGGTCACTATGAGCCGGGTCTGACTCCACGGCACATAACAACAAATAGGATGCATCTTCAAGTGTTACCGACCCTGTTGCTAATAGTAAGGTGACTGAATCTACTCTTCTATCTGTGCAGCCTTGTATTCACTAAACCACTTGCAATTTTACATCGCACAGTCCTCTGATATGGTGGTCGATATGAAAACAGCGATTTGTATGTGTGGGCGGGGCTAACAGAGGACCTGTTTTGTGTTTTCTTCTACATTTCAAGGCTCCAATATATAGCCTAATCCCTTCCCGCTCACCGCAACTATAGACAAGCTCGACTGTAGTGGCCACCATCTCCCCAGTCCCGCAATTTCACCACACTCTCAGCTGCGCCGTAATGGGATAAAACAGTGTACCCTTTCCTCGGCTTCTGGGCTGTGATTACTGGCTGCGGAGCCATTGAGTTCTGTCCTCTCCTGCCGCTGAGCGTGAAGCCATTCGGAGCCCATCTTCGGTGGCGAGAACCTCGGTCAACACAAGCTAAAGCCCAACATCTCCCAACACAACCCCAGCGAAGCATGGGCGCCGCCATTGCCTCGCCAGAATTTTAGTCAGGTGACACAGTCTCCTTCTGCCGGGAGGCTTCTTGGGAGGCGTAGTTCAGGAAACGTGCAAAATTATAAAAGTTCGGACCGGAAGACTACTGCTTCCGGCGATCATTGCGATTCGAAAGTGGCCGGAACCTTGTTGGGGAGGGCCTGGAAGGAGAACGGGGGGAGAGGATAGGGCGGTTTGTGTGACACTTCCTGCCGGGTGATTGGCTGTGAGCATGTGTGTGAGTTTTGAATGTAAGCGCTTGGTGCTTAAGATCCGATGCTGAGGAGCCTGGCCGGGTTTTCCTAGTTAACTTTGTGATATAAATGCTCTTCACATCTCCGTGAAGACTTCTGGATCGTCAAACCCACACAATTACTTTCTCGGTCAGCTCCAAGCATCTTTGGGCATTAGTTAATATTTATTTGCGTACTTTATATACGCCAGGCACAGTACTAAAGCACTGGAGAGACAGGATTGAGCAGGACAGTTATGGCCCATAGGGTCAGGACCTTACTTTCTACGGAAAGGAGACGTACCAAAAAAAAAAAAAAAAAGAAGAAGAAGAAGGTAACAATAAAGTAATTCTTTAAAGGTAACTAATACCACATTTGGGAGCTCTGGTAGCATAATGGCTAAGACACTTGCCTGCTAACCAGACGGCTGGCGGTTCAAACCCACCAGCCACTCCTCGGAAGGAAGGTTGGGCAATCCTACTTCCGTAGTGATACTGCCGGGGAAACCCAAGGAGGGGTCGCTATGAGTCAGGTTTGACTCCACGGCACATAACAACAACAAAATACCACATTTAACCAGGGGTGCCTGGAGACAAGGAGACCTGAAAAGAATCTTTAGGTGCAGTTTTCTTACTGTCCTTTTTGTTCTTACCAGTATCTAAACTACTGGTTCTCCTCGGAAGGAAGATGGGGCAATCCTACTTCCGCCGGGGAAACCCAAGGAGGGGTCGCTATGAGTCGGGTCAGACTCGACGGCACATAACAACAACAACAACAACAAACTACTGGTTAGGTGTGAGGAATCCTTCCTTCACAGCTGATAACTATCATTCCAGCCAACTTATTTTCCTGCTTCAAAACTCATATTTCCTATTGACATTCTCATGAATTTCTTATTTTTTAAAACACAATCCAAAATGGCTATCCAACCATTCTCTATTAGATGATGCTATTTTAATTTTCCAGGCAGTCCTTATGACTATCTGATGTTTGTCTTCTGTCTTCATAAGCTCTGTTAGAATGGGGACCTGGTATGTCTAATTTAATAAAGTATTCCCAGAGCACAAAGTAAACCTCTAGAAAATACTAGTTGAATGAAATAGCTCATTGTGGAGAATGCATTTGACCAAGGATGGAATGGAACATCTAAGGAACAGCAGAAGGTTAGCAGAGAGATGATGAATTGGAGGTGTTGGAGGCAAAGAGAAATAGATCAATTTGAGCAGATTTAGGGAGTAAGGTTGAAAGACTTGGTGATGAATATGGTGGTGAGAGACTAGCAGGGTCAACTGGATTTCTGGCTTGCACAACTAGATGGGTGATGGAGTTATTCACTGAAATAAGGAAACTATAGCAGGGCCAGGTTTGCAGGTTTGCCTTGGAGACATCCAAAAAGAAAAGTCAAGTAGGCATCATTGATGCTGAGAGCTGCCTATGGAGCAGAGGAAAAAGCTGCATACTCTCTATACTTCACACTAATTGGTTTTTAGGTCTTGATAAATAACCTACTGATTAACCAATGGTTCATTTCCATTAATACTCCTGTGCAGTTATACTATACCATGTAATCCCTCTAAATACAAGGAAGCAAGTTTTAGCTGCTCAAAATTGTCATTATTTACTTTTTTCTCTCTTTTCTCCTTTTTCATCCACTCTCACTGATCCAAATCATTACAGCAGAACTATTTTCACATGACCAAGAGTAAAAATAAGAGAAATGACAGAGGATGGAAAGCACATGTGAAGATGTTCCAAAATTTCTCTCTAATTATTGGCCTTCATACCACGTTCAGATCATTCTTTAGACCCTTCATGAATTTTTCTCCTCTGAGTTTCTGTTTTTACCACCTTTACTCTAGTTAAGCCTGCTTTCTTTTCCTCATTTAACTCTTCAGGTTGTTCTGGCCCAACTGAGCATCAGGAGAATTGTCTCTGAGCAGAGCATGTTTCTGCTGTCGATAAGACTATGGAAGAGAGGAGAATCCTGTACATCAGAAGTGAGCCAGGGTACCCTGTAGCCAAAAGGAGAGGGAGGCCCTTGTTACCTAATCACTGGTAATCAGCTGGAGGTGGTGTGAGAACCAGTGTGAGAGAGAGCAGCACACCTAAGGAAAGTCCTAATTTATGGGCAAAATGCACTATAATGGAAACTCATCTTCATTTATGAAGAATATTATACAGTGACAGGATACCATTCAAAAGCCCCCACCCCACCACTAGAGGGAGAGAAAATCCTGTGCTTGTCAGTATATTTGATTCCTTTGACAAATGGAAGCTTTCCAATTCAATGCATCTTACATCTAATCATGGCTCTTTCAAAATCCCACAAGAGCTAATGGTGGAAATAGAGGCTTGTCATGTATTTCCCTGATTCTCCCTTCTCTGAAGATTATCTGTCATTCCCGGAAATGCCGGTTGGTTTCCTTCTGCTTGGTCTGGTGCTCATGAGTACAATGTTTTCCAAGCTCCCCCTCCTGCCTTGCTCCTTAGCTAGTTAGGTGTGCCACCTGAACCTCCTTCCATGAGACCCTTCTCACTTTCCTCCTGCATGCCAAATCTGATATCTGTCAAAACTCTTACAGACAGCTCTCTAGCTGAGAGAGCTATTTTGGTTCCACCGAAAAGGTGGCTGTCATCTGGATGACACAGAGATTTTCATTTTCAAGAAGCTCAGGAGGTAGTAGAACAGGGTTTCTAGCAAAAACATTTTCTTAGGGAGAGTTTCTCAGCTCTTATTATATCCACATATTCACCCAGTACAAACAGATTTAGAATAAGTATCTTTTTAAAATGTAGAAGCCAGAGAAGAATTTTGGTTGTTACTTACAAATGGCAATAGTTTGGAAGTATGTCTAAAATAACATGCTTGGTTTTGTTAATATTCTTCAGAGACTCTTCAAATGTTATAGTTGGGACTGACTAGCTTACTTTTATCAAAATCCCCAGATAGGTAGATAAATACAATGATTTCAAAACAAACTCATTTTTCCCCAAAATCTAAGTTGTGTTTCACTCCCTTTCTCACCCTTTGACTGCTTTAGGGTAGAAGAACGATTAAGAGATACACGGTGTTGTAGGAATTGTAACTTCTTCAGTAACCTGGGTACAATTTGAGAGAATAATACAAGTAGTTCTAAGCTTCCATTTAAAACAAAAAATGCAGAACATAAGTGAAGCCATTAAGATTTCAAGTAAAATTAAAAGGTAGTTTCCACTATTCATTTGCATGGTGAATCATGGAATGTATCTGAAAAATCTATTTGTCCACAATTTTGAATATTAAAATTGTGTTGACTAACCCATTCTTGGCTTACCTACTATTGTCCTGTGGAAACAAAGCCAATACTTTGATAAAGTTTAGTAGACTAATAAAAAAGAGTGCTAGTGGCTCAATGGTTCAGCACTCAAGCTGCTAATGGAAAGGTCAGCAGTTGGAACCCACTAGCCACTCCACAGGAGAAAAATCTTCCATAAAGATTACAGCCTTGACACTGTTTACAATAGCCAAAAGGTGGAAACAACCTAGGTGTCCATCAACTGAAGAATGAATAACCAAACTATGGTACATAGACACAATGGAATACTATAGAATGGAATAACGTAGAATCTCCAAAACACCGCATAACGTAGATGAACTTGGAGGATATTATGCTGAGTGAAATAAGTCAATCATAGAAGGATAAATATTGTATTAGTCCATTATTGTAAAAAGTCAAGGAAAGGTTTACATATGGAAGGAAACTTTCTTTGTTAGTTACCAGGGGTGGAAGGGGAGGGAAGGGAATACTGTTAGATAGGTAGAGACAAGTATTGATTTGGGTGAAGAGAAGGGCAGTGTACCAAATGTGAGTGATCAATGTGGTGGCACTGAGGAAGAGGAAGGCATAGAGAGGTACATGGGAGGTACAGACAACAAAGATGAACCCTTTTGCACATACAGTACTGCGTTGTCAGTGAAGGCAAACATGGGTATATGGGTGGATGGATGAGTGGACAGGCTGAACTATTAGGTATGTCTGTGCAGGGAGGAGTGTGCTGAAGACCACATATAGGGCTGGCAGACAGTGTTTCTACAAGTGTATTGGTATGTTCTGTAAGAATTCCCAGGTGTATAGTAGAGCTGACGAGAGACAACGTTGTAGTCACTTCTTGGGCATAGCCAGCTACACAGAGAGACAAAGTAGTTGAACCAGTGGGCTCAGGACCATAGTTTCAGGGGTCATTAAGCTCACTACACAAAACATTGTTCCACTTCCTACTTTGGCAAGTAGCAACTGAGATCTAAAAGCTTTCAAGAAGCCATCTAGATACAGTGATGGGTCTCTCCTTGTCCAGAGCAAAGAAGAATGAAGAAAACCAAAGACTCATGGAAACAATTAGTCCAAGCGATGGGTACGCCATGCAATCCTCAGCCTGTATGATTATGAAACGAGAAGAACTAGATGGTGCCTGGCTACCACTGTCAACCACTCAGAGATCTATGTAGGAGATCCTGGATAGAGTGAGAGGACAATGAAGAACAAAACTCAAAGTCATTTGGAAAAAAAAAAGAAAAGGGGACCTGGTTGCTGGTCTGATAGAGCCTGGTGGAGCCATGAGACTATGGCCCCTAGCTGCCCTTCAGGTGTGGAGTTGAACCCACTCCTGTGGCTTCCAGCCAAACAAAAGACAGGCATATGAGCTGGACATTTACACTAGGTAGATGCACTCCTTGGAGAAAACAATCATGGGAGAACAGAAAGGCTATGTATGCATAGGGACATAGCTCAAGGGGCAGGAGTGCATGGAGGCAAGGACACAGGGAAGAGATAACTATGGGGAAGAAGTGGGAGGGGAGCTATTGCATTGTGGTAAATTGTAGTCAATGTCATGAGACAAAGCATAGTGGCTAAAGGCAATTGACTGCTAACCAGGGGGCTGGCGGTTCAAATCCACCAGCAACTCCTCGGAAGGAAGATGGGGCAATCTACTTC
>NW_006922476.1:193908-209893 GCF_000298275.1 Orycteropus afer afer
AACAACAACAACAACATATGGAAAGTGAATTTGCTCTGTGAACTTTCACCCAAATCACAATTAAAAAAAAAAAAAAAGATTACAGCCTTGGAAACTCCATGGGGCAGTTCTACTCTGTCCTATAGGGTTGCTATGAGTCTGAATTTACTCAGAAGCACACAGCAACAACAGACTGATCCAACAAAATAAACTCCTTGCAGTCCAACAAAGCTGAATGTAGATGAATCTCAGTATTTCTTACTGTATTTCCAGTGAGTTCACACTTGTGGGTGTGATCCCTCCATAGGACTATAGTTTCTCTCTGTCCCATGGCTTCTAAGGCTATAGAACTCAGCCAGCTGCCTTGAAGTTTTATGCCATGTGGGTAGGGAGGGAGGGTAGCTTTGCCAATGCCAATTCTATTTAAAAGCACATACACAAAGGAATAAAACTTAAAATGATGTACATATGGCTAAAACTGACAGCATTGTTTTCATACAGGATGAACATGAACTAGAGGGGATCCTGTTTTTGAAAAGGCATCCTGAAAATGTAAAGTTCCTTAGGAAATCCACATTTTAAGATCCAGCTAATTGTCATTAGGGGAAAAGACGACTGGGAACACATGCATGCTGGGCAACTGGAAGAACAAGATTCATTTCCTTTTATTTTGCCATTAAAGTCTTGATTCTGATAAAATACTGAGGTAGAGGGAACAATTGCTTTTTCTAGAAGATTGCTTTGAGGCAAAGAAATCTATAACTTTTTCTTCCTTTCCAATGCAAGGAAATAGAACACCCTGTTCAATGTCTTTGTAGAGATGAAGTGCTGTTTAGGGAAGATGGCTGCTTCCTGTCCCATAAACTATGATCTCTCTATGGTCTTCCCTCGTCTGTCTGGTCTCAAGGGACTGTTTACTGTTTTCCAGGCTTCTTCTTATCTAGAAATCAGACTAATTTCTGAGAACAGACAGGAATTATGCCCAAAGAAGAAGCCTCTCCTTAACTCTACACAATCTCCTTGACTCATCACCTACCTGGAAGAAGATACAATGGTAGAATTCTCACCTTCCATGCAAAAGACCCAAGTTCGAGACCAGAGTTCAATTCCTATCCAGTGCACCCACAGCTACCACCCATCTGTCATTGGTGCCTTGTGTGTTGCTATGATGCCGAACTTCCAGACTAAGAGTACAAAGTAAACCCCGGCAGTCTCCTTCCAAAAATCACCCAGTGAAAACTCTATGAATCACAACAATTTATTCCTCAACCAGTTATGGAGATGTTGCAGAATTGTGCAGCAGTTTTATACCTTTGTGCATGGAGTTGCCAGTGTTGCCAACTGAATGGCAGCTAACAACAAAAACTAACTCCTGAGTTGCAAGTAACGAAAAATAAAAAAAACAAACACACTGCCAGGAGTCTATTTCTAGTGACCCCTCCTTGGCTTTCCAAGGCAGTATCTCTGTGACAGTAGATTCCCCAATCTTCCTTCCAAGGAGTGGGTGGTGGGTTATAACTGCCAGCCTTCTGGTAGGTGGTAGAACATGCTAATCTTTGTGTTCCTGTAACATGGTTAGCATGTGGTTAGATCCCTACTATGCTCTAGAGAGCTCTCTCCTTTCTGTTTTAGAATTGAGTATTTACCCTTTAATGTTAGAGAGTTTTTACATGCATGCACACACACACACACACACATACTTCTAAGCAGTATCTTATTTCAGGATCATGTACAAATAATAATCAGAAGCTTTCAGGTTTCCGAATAGATCATGTTTTTATATTAACAGATCATTCTGGTTTTAAATCTAAAGATGTTTAGGAGTCAAAGTATGATGTTAAAAAACTATACTACCAAGTCACCTGAAGTTTGATGACATCTTTCTCTCAGTGAATGAACTCCTACTTGATAATTGAAGGAAGATGTGTCAGAGCCCACGAGGGTAGTAGAGGAGAGAACAGAAAAGCTTATCTTACACATCCTGCCAGGTTATCAGTGACATTACCTGCATGTATCAGAACTGGTATCTCTGTATCTAGGTTGCCCTTGAACTAGGAGAGGATGAGCTGCACAAACCAATAAAGTCTGAAATTTTGTTGGTGGCAGAGCCTTCAGAGTTTACCACAGTTTAACGTATAGCCATTGAAAGGAAATTAGTGCTCATGAAGAGGTGCCAGATTGAATTAAAATCAAGCAGCTCAATTCAAACACATTAGCAATCAAATGACAGAACGACTGAGAGAAATGCAAAGACACCGAGTCAGAAAAAAAATTCCAGCAATTCATGAATACTAATTAAGGAGGAAGCCCTGGTAGCATAGTGCCTAAGGCACTTGACTGCTAACCCGAAGGCTGGGGGTTCAAACCCACCAGCCACTCCTCCGAAGGAAGGTTGGGCAATCGACTTCCGTAGTGATACTGCCTCGGCAACCCAAGGAGGGGTCGCTATGAGTCAAGTCCAACTCGATGGCACATAACAGCAACAACAACAACAATTAAGGAGGAAAAGACCAGCATAGACATTATTCATGTCTCCCTGGAGTCTGACTCTAGATTCTACTTCACCAATAATATTTGATGACTTGGCCCAACAGTGGTTTCAATTTGATGTTGATCCCACACTTACATCAGCTTTGCTACTTCTTTCACATATAGTAAAAGTGAGAAGAAAGAGTGTGAAGAGTGGAACTGGATACCATGCTTTTCAAAAGGCAGAAGTAAGGAAGACTATATAAAATGTCACTCCAGCAATAATAGGGCCTACCACCAGCACACTCACTCCTCGGAAGGAAGGTTGGGCAATCCTACTCCCGTAGTGATACTGCCTCGGAAACCCAAGGAGGGGTCGCTATGAGTTGGGTTTGACTCCACGGCACATAACAACAACAACAACATCTAATGCAATATTCTATTTTTGTTCATTCACTAAAGTGGTTATTTTTTATCCAGAGCTCCAAAGGTGCACACCTTGTTCCACTGGGCAAGCAGTCTAGACTTTTGTAAACAATATGTCCTTTAAAGACAAGCAACAAAACATTTGTATCTGCTTCCTGGTAATGTGTGGTACATTACTAGCTATTTTTTGGCTGGCATGGTACATTGGTAGTGTATCTTCAGGAAACATTTGCTCTTGATTCAGAAGTCATGATTTTTAAAATTTTGAATAGATTTTACCTTCCACTTACCACAGTGAAACTAACAAAATCTCATGAAATGTTCTCAGAATTTTTGAGGGTCAGCTTGACATTTTGCAGGCTCTCATAGTTTTTTGTCCTTAGCAGATGTCAAAATGAAGAATCTTGAGTTTGGGAAAGAGAATATCTATCTTGCTTAGTACTCTAGACCAGCCACCATCTGTGGTACCTGGTGTCTCTTGGAACTATGACAAGAGGATATTAGCAGCTATGTATAAACAAACCTTATAGCTCACTTCCCTAAGGGAGACCAAGGAAGAGTCTTTTGTTGACAGCTTAACTTCTCCTGGGCTGATCTTTATACCCTTGTGTTCTCTTTACTCAACAGAGATATAAGGTGTCACTTAATTAAAAGAGATAATATCCTTTTGCAATGGTCTGTTGTGAAGTGGATCAAATGAACTGTGCTTCTCACTGTGTAAGTTAATAGAAGTTGTCTATGGAATTGAAAAATAAAATTGAGTATTTGTTGGATTGCTGTATCACCATTGAGTCTAATATTGTGTTTACTCCTCCTTTTTTTTTTTTAAAGTGGTGTTATTCATTTTAAATTGTCAAGAAACAGTACGTTTATAAGTGGTAATTTTCACCTTGTCTGAAATATAATGTGTCAAGACCGGCCAAATTACAGGAAAATCAATTAGTTTCTGTTACAAGAGTCATATATCCAAAGTCCTATTCTGTCTCTGGTTACTATAGCTTAATGTCTGCTCCTATCCAAAGGAATTCTTAGAAGAAAACCACCCATAGGTTTTTCTCTAGGGCAAAAACTGATACAACATAGGCCTTTAGTCCTTGTCAATTAAAGCAGTACATTTCTTCCTTAAAAAACTTCCTTTCTTCCTATACTTTTAAACCTCATACTCTTAAAAGAGCAGTTAGCATGCTACTTATTAAGGCATAAAAATTTCTAGTACCACAACTTCTAAATCATAGGATCTATGCCTTTTTATGCAAGATCTAGAGCATAGTGATTTCCAGGCACGTGGTTTCACACAAGTCTATGTCAAGTGTACTTCTATCCCTTGGTATAAAACCTACTGACAAATTCAATTGTACAAATATATCTAGGCCCAAAGTTTTCTTAATGTTACTGTTTCAAAGATTTGCAGTCGAACATGACTTTCTGGCAAGATAAACATTGTCCCCAAATTTCATTTCCTTTTCTCTTTTATATCTTTTGAAGGGATGGCTTTTGTTTAAGACAAACAACATTTATTACTGATTTCGGAATATAACTAATTTGTTTTATCCACTATAGTACAGGGCATCCATAATCAGCAAAATCTTCAAGTAACATTGACTAGCACACAAAACAGAATACAGAAGTAAAGGAATTGTTTTACAGAGTTGTTAAACAACATAAACTTGTAATAAGCAAAATTATAACTCCTATGTTATCTATCACCTATAATTAAGGCCATATTCGTGCCCATTCCAAGAAAAGTGATTCAACAGAATGCGTAAATGATAGAACCATATCATTGATATCACGTACAAGTAAAATTTTGCTGAAGATAATTCAAGAACAGTTGCAGCAGTACATTTACAGAATTACTAGAAATTCAAGCCAGATTCAGAAGAGGGCGTGGAATGAGGGATATCATTGCTGATGTCAAATAGATCTTGGCTGAAAGCAAAGAGTACCAGAAAGATGTTTATCTGTGTTTTATTGACTATGCAAAGGCATTTGACTGTGTGCATCATAACAAAGATAACACTAGAGTGGAAATTCAAGAACACTTAATTGTGCTCATGAGAGACCTGTACATGGACCAAGAGGCAGTCATTCAAACAGAACGAGGAGATACTGCATGGTTTAAAATCAGGGAAGGTATGTGTAAGGGTTGTATTCTCTCACCATACTTATTCAATCTGTATGCTGAGCAAATAATCTGAGTAGCTGGACTATATGAAGAAGAACACAGCATCAGGTTGGAGGAAGACTCATTAACAATCTGTGACATATAGATGACACAACCTTGCTTGCTGAAAGTGAAGAAGATTTGAAGCACTTAGAGATGAAGATCAAAGATGACAGCCTTCAGTATGGATCATACCTCAACATTTAAAAAAAAAAAGTCCACAACTTGACCAATAAGCAATGTCATAATAAATGGAGAAAAGATTGAAATTGTCAAGGGTTTCATTTTACCTGGATCCACAACTAACCCCCATGTAAGCAGAAGTTAAGAAATAAAGTGGCATATTGTATTGGGCAAGTCTGCTGTAAAAGACCTCTTTAAAACGTTAAAAATCAAAGGTGTCACTTTGAGGACTAAGGTGCACCTGACCCAAGCCATGGGTTTTTCAATCACTTCATATGCAGGTGAAAGCTAGGCAATGAATAAGGAAGACCAAAGAAGAATAGATGCCTTTGGATTATTGAATATTAAATACACAATTGACTGCCAGAAGAAGGAACAAATCTGTCTTGGAAGAATTACAGCCAGAATGCTCCTTAGAAGCAATGGTGGGCAAGATTTTGTCCCACGTACTTTGGGCATGTTATCAGGAGAGACCAGTCCCTGGAGAAGGACATCATGCTCAGTAAAGTTGAGGATCAGTGGAAAAGAGGAAGATCCTCAATGAGATGAATTGACACAGTGAATGCAACTGTGGGCTCAAACATAGCTATGATTGTGAGGATGTCAAAGAACTGGACAGTGTTCCATTCTGTTGTACATGGGGTACTATGAGCCAGATCCAACTTGACAGGACTTAACAACAAAAACATAATTTATTTTTAAAAAAATAAAAACACTTTTAAAAATAGTTTTGAGTGTTGAATTCCAATATGGTGCTGCTTTCTGTGGAGGGATTTCTGTAAAATGAAAGTTTATTTATAGGTTGCAAGTGACTCAAAGATGTTACAGTATAAAAGAATATTACACTCTGGAGTCTTTGTTCAGAGCAGTTTAGGGCTCTCTTCGAATGCTCAATTCACTGAGAGGATTGCTTTTAATCTTCTGAAGCAAAAGGAGTTTCATAAATTAAATTCTTGGCCAGATGGAATTTCCTGATTAAATTTTTAATGTTTAGTACTAAACATAATAATGAAAGGAGACGTTCTGAGAGTAAATGCAATTAACATTTTGTGAAGAATTGCTCTAAACATGACTTATCTTTTATAGTTTTCATCCACCCTCTTCCTAGACCACCTGACTATACTTTGAAAAATTAACATGGGCAACTTCCCTCCCTCATTCTCTTCCATTCCTTCCTTTTCTTCTTCACTCAACTTGTTTCTCCAGTTTATTGTCTATTGATTGAGTTCTTACTAGTTACAGGCTTTGTTCCAGGCCTTACTTAGTCTTATGTCTTATGGACCTGGATCGAAGAATGTTCTTAACAGTTTGCACTACTAAATTGGAGTCCCTGGGTGGGGCAAATGGCTGAGGAAAAAAAAAAAAAAAAAAGCTTGGCTATTAACTAAAAGGTTAGAGGTTCTAGTCCACCCAGATGTACCAGCCTTTGAAAACCCTATGGAGCATAGATTCATCTGACACACATGGGGTCACTATGGGTTGGAATGGACTGAACTGCAAATGATTTTAACTGGTTTATAGTTCTATAAAAACTAGTTTTTATTATGTTGAAAGCAAAGATGGGCATTCTCCCTATAGTTTCTTTTGCTGTTCACACTCAACATGAATATATGCATTTGACTATATGAATATTAAAGAAATAGTTTTTTGGAAAAAATGTCAAGCAAAACTGTTATAGGTTTTAGGACAAGAACCATATCTTTCATTATTTAGTATTCTTTCAGTTCTCAGACCCATGCCTGGGAACTGTTTCCCCTTTCCCACCTTGCCACCTCCATTCACATAGCTATTAGAAGTTGTTAAACTAAACATGCCATGAAAGTTAGAACTCTGGTGGCATAGTGCCTAAGGCATTTGACTACTAACCAGAAGGCTGGAATTTCAAACCCACCAGCCACAAACCCACCAGCCACTCCTGGAAGGAAGATTGGGCAATCTACTTCTGTAGAGATACCACCTCAGAAGCCCAAGGAAGGGTCGCTATAGGTTGAATCAACTCCATGGCAGTGAGTTTGGTTTTTTGGTTTAGTGCAAAATTCAGAAGAATGATTAGGCAGTCTGCTTCCATAAAGATTTACAGTCGTGGAAACCCAGTGGGGGTTGCTATGAGTCAGAATTGACTCAACAGCAATGAGTTTGGTTTTCTTTCTCTCTCTTTTTTTTTTTTTTTTCTTTTTGAGTGCCAAATTAAGGAGCCCTGGTGATACAGTGGTTAAGCATTTAGCTGTTAATAGGCAATTTGAACCCACCAGCTTCTCTGTGGGAGAAAGATGTGGCAATCTGCTTCCATAAAGATTAAAGACTTGGAAACCCTATAGGTCAGTTCTACTCTCCTACAGCATTGCCATGAGTCAAAGTGGACTCCATGGCAATGGGTATAGGTAGTGCCAACTTAAAATTCACAATTCCCTGCTCAAAAATTGAATATTTCAAGATGGCAACAGTAGAGCATTAACTGGGCATGGGGCCCTTCTAAGTACAGATTCCGTTTGTAACTGCACAATGAAGCCCACCTTTCGTGTGTGCATGCACACACACACAACCATGCTTTATTCAGTCCTAGGGGAAGAGAATATCTGACCCAATAAGACCAGAGCCCTTTCTAGTTTCTTTGTACCTGAACTGAAATAAAAGTTTCACACAACTGGGTAAAATTGAAGACCTATTAGCAATCTTGCTACCAGCCATGTGGAGAAAACCACTGAAGTGAAGAACACACATTCCTCCTTTCTATCTCAGGCTCATGCAGGAGATTTTGACACATGCCCCAAATATCACCTAAAGCCCAGTGACCAGCAACTTACTGTCCATGAACCATGAGGCTCAAGAGTTTAGGAAACTAGCATTTCCCAGATCTGTAATACTCTGAGTCTACAACCAGATTCTGTAAGACTAACTTCATCTACAACCATACATGAGTAAGAATGCAGAAGAATTCTTGATTACTCATTGTTCTCAACCAAGGTTCATATAACATTCATTTGCTTAGACCTTGATAGTGCAGTGACCACTGAGATTAGAAACCTACTCCTTTCAAGCTGGCCTATCAGCAAAGGCAATTTTTTTAGCATTCCATCTGATTCTGAGCACTTCCTTAGGGAGAAACCTGTTGAGGTCTAAGCAAAGTAGACTACATAGACCAGGGAGCTTCTGTCTCCACAGTTCGTCTCTTTCACCTTTTTCCAATAGTACAAGTCCCAAGAATTTTCTCAAAGTACATTCACTAAGTATATGAATAAACACTGATATATGAATAAAGATTGGGTCCTAGCAGATCTCTCAACTGGTATTTTTCTGGGTGCTAGTTCTAGAGGGCAAGTTTAAGGGCACAATTTCCATGAACTTGGATCTGGGTTTGGAATTTTCTGAGTTTTTTCCATCACCATGTTTGTCAGACTCTTCAAGGAAAGAAATAAGGATCAAGGTTAAATGACAGTCTTAAGTAAAATTTGAATTTAATAAGGGATTACTTCTCAACTCACACATGGAAACTTAGGGGAAATTTAGTTGCATTGGTTGTGCTGTCTCAAGCATTTAAATATAAAACCGTGTAAAGACTAAAATCTGTTCCAATGAGAAATTCCTCAAAATATAACTAGAATTTAAGCTCACAGATACAGAGCAGCTTGTTGTAGAATACTTAAGCAAGTTTTCGTTCTTAGGAATTTTTTTTTTTTTTAATCTCACCTCTTTGGAAATTCATAGATGAAGATGCTGATTCCCAGCAATGTGAAAACTCATATTTTCAGTGTGAGTCTAGAACTACCCAGACTCTTTCCTGCCTAATCATGAGTGGATTAATATCCATAGCCCAGCTTTTGTGCACTGTCTCAGAGGTGAGAAATTGATATGTGTCATAATGATGACTTGCTCTTACATTAATATTTTTAGTTCTTTCAAGTGAATACAATTTAGCTTTTCATCTTCTAAGTAACAACAGGATAAAGCTAAGGTGAAAGCCATAGGACTTGTAGTGAGAGTAGGCCTGCAAAGACAGGCCCTAAGGGAGAGATCTTCTACAAATGTCCAGAAGATTTGGTCCATATGTCTTTCTGGAACTTTTGCCAAGATAGTCACAGGATCAAAATGATTTCTTCATGGCCATTATGCAGTGTCACATTTTACAGAGCCAAAGGAATAAATTCCAGACATGCAGAGAACACATCCCTGCAGCCTCTCTCAGGCAGGCTGTCAAGTGCACAGCATTAATACACAAATCAAAAAAGGCAGCCAGAGCCCTAAGACTTTTCCAGCTAACCTATGCAGTGGAGTGAAAAACTTACAGCCAATCCCTTGTCCTCCGTACTACCTTTCCCCTTGCAGGCACTCTCAAGCTAGGAAAAAATAGGAGCAAGTGAAGAGGCAGGAAATGAAGGGAAGAGATTTTGGCAGGCAGAGAAGGAGAAAGGAGTCATATATATGAGCCATGCGTGTTCAAGAACCCACTACTAAAGGATCTGCCATAGGAATTGTTGACTGTACTGTCTGTCCTTTAACTGGCCAGAAAAGCATACCCTACATGCCACTCCTCCTTCTCATCAGTGTTCCTCTTTCTCTTCCTTATGGTCTGTCCTCCACAGCTGAATGCTTCTGAGTGTTTTCACTCTTAGAAATGGTATGATTCCTGTCAAACCACAGCTTAAACTTTTCAGAAAAGCTCTTGAGCTTTCATTTCTGTAACCAAAATCAGCAATCTGTCATGTACAGTGACAATTCCAACTGACTGCTAGAAATCTCCACCTGGATGCCCCGGCAGCACCTGAAATCATGTCCACAATCTCAGCATTTTCTCCCCCAAATGGAATGTTCCTTCTCTTATTTTTTTTTGCTAATGAGAAACCATTCTCTTAGTCATTCTGACTACCAACATTGAAATTATATCTGCTACTTACCTCTTTTGTACAGTCATATATTTAGTGACCACCAGGTTTCTAACATGGGTTACTAAGCAGTGATGATACCTCCATAGAAAAGTGTGCAGGTTTGTGAGATGGGATGCTAAGTGCAGTTTTAGACACACTGAGTTTGAGATGTCAGTCAGATATCAAGTGGATATATACATGACTCATGGAAAACAGTGGTCTGAAATCTAGGAAATTGGAATTGGAATTGGAAATTCTACTCAGAGCAGGCAGTGCAGAGCATAATTTAAAAGTTTTTAATATCTATATTATTTATTTTTTCCTGAAAGCAAACATGAACTTTCTGGGTCTGGGTCAGACATACAACAACGACATGGGTTCTTCACTTTCCAATCAAGAATGTGCTTCAGGGTGATGTGATGACAACTAGATGCCATTTTTCATGTGTTGTTTGTATGCCATAGAATCTATTCTGACTCATGGCTCAATGGTTAAACGCTTGGTTGCTAACTGAAAGGTCAATAGTTCAAATCCACCAGTGACTTCAAGGGAGAAAATATTTAGTAATCTGCTCCTGTGAAGATTTCTGCCTAGGAAACCCAATGAGACAGTTCTACTCTGTCCTATAGGGTCACTATGAGACTCTATGTAAAAAGAGTTTTTTTGTATTATTGGAGAAGAGCTCCAAAATCATGAATCTGTATTTGATGATGAAGAGCTGCATCATCAGAGTAGAACCAACCTTACTGATATGGAAAGAGTAAAGCTTTCAAGACCTCCATTTGCTGATGTAGCATGACTCAAATTGAGGAGAAACAGCTGCAAACATCCATTAATAATTGGAACATGGAATGTACTAAGTATGAATCTAGGAAAATTGGAAATTGTCAAAAATGAAATGGAATGCATAAAGATTGATATCTTATGTATTAGTGAGCTGAAATGGACTGGTTTTGGCCATTTTGAATCAGACAACCATATGATCTGCTATGCCAAGAATGACAATTTGAAGAGGAATGGCGTGGCATTCATCATCACAAAGGATGTTTCAAGATCTGTCCTGAAGTACCAAGCTGTCAGTGATAGGATAATATCCATATACCTATAAGGAAGACCAGTTAATATAATTATTATTCAAATTTATGCACTCTGGTGGTTAAGTTTCTGTGTCAACTTGGCTGGGCCTGGTTGAGTAGCTGGACAGCTGGATCTAGTATTCCCCATGATAAGACTGGTAATCAACTCCATGGTGGAATCTACTGTGAGCAGCTGAGTAGCAGATGTGGTCTGCTTCCTGTATATAAGGAGAAGCTTTGGGAATGGTCTCTAGCTTATGACACGCTTGAACCCTGCATGTAGCCATGTCATGGTTCATCAGCCTGCCATGCTCTGCTGACCTTGGGACTTAAAGTGGACTTAAATTAATGGCCTGTTGTGTGGTTTGGTAACATTGGGACTTTTTAATTTTCATAGGATCAGATTACAATATGACATACTTAGGGATAAATATGACAAATTGTGTAATACATGTACATTAAAAACTGCAAAATATTGCTGAAAAACACTGCAAAAAAAGGCATGGGGTGGTGTCCTCTGATCTCCCGTAACTTCACAAGGGGAAGAGAGAAAGGTCAATAGCAACAACTCTGCTGATTCCTAAAAGGTGCCTTTTTACTTGTCAACCCTTGGGTTTGTCAGTCTCAGAAGCCTGCAGCTGTCTGAGTGAAGAAAAGCCTGTAGCTCCAGTGGGCTGGGAGCAAGAGGAAGAGCTAAACCCCAAAGTTGAGGGGTTTTCACCCAGCCCCTAGAGCCTGGCACTTTGAACTTGGACTTAAAGCCTCTAAATTGTAAGAATAAACCCATCCCATTTGTGGTATATTCTTGTCAGAGCAGTACTAGGTAACCAGAACATGCATCAATCATGGAAGCCAAAGATGAGGAAATTGAAGACTTTTATCAACTTCTGCAGTCTGAAATTGACCAAATGTTCAATCAAGATGTGTTAATTATCACTGGTGACTAGAATGCAAAAGTTGGTAACAAAGAAGAAGTTGGAAAATTCGGCCTTGGTTACAGAAATAATGCTGGGGATCGCATGATAGAATTTTGCAAGACCAATGATGTATTCATTGCAAATACCTTTTTTCCAACAACACAAATGGTGGCTATACACATGAAATTCGCCAGATGGAATACACAGGAATCAGATTCACTACATCTGTGGCAATAGGTGATGGAAAAGCTCAGTATCTTGAGCTAAAACCAGGCCAGGAGCTGATTGTGGAACAGACCATCAACTTGCTCATACGCAAGTTCAACTTGAAGCTGAAGACAATTAAAATAAGTCCACAAGAGCCATAATATGACCTGGAATATATCCCTCCTGAATTTAGAGACCATCTAAAGAATAGATTTGATGCTTTGAACACCAGTGACCGAAAACCAGTGGAATTATGGAATGACATCAAGAACATTAACCATGAAGAAAGCAAGGGGTCATTAAATAGACAAGACAAGAAAAAAAGACCAAAATGGATGTCAGAAGAGACTCTGAAACTTGCTTTTGAATGGAGAGTAGCTAAAGCAAATGGAAGAAATGACAAGATAAAAGAGCTGAACCAAAAATTTCAAAGAGCAGCTCAAGCAGACAAAGCCAAATTACTATAATCAAATGTGCAAAGACCTGCAGTTAGAAAACCAAAAGGGAATAACATGCTTGGCATTTCTCAAGCTGAAAGAACTGAGGAAAAAATTTAAGATTCAAGTTGCAATACTGAAAGATTTTATGGGCAAAATATTGAATGACGCAGGAAACATCAAAAGAAGATGGAAGGAATACACAGAGTCATTGTACCAAAAACAACTGGTCCATCTTCTTCCATTTCAGGAGGTGGCATATGATCAAGAACCAATGCTATTGAAGAAAGAAGTTGAAGCTGCAATGAAGGAACTGGTGAAGAAAAGGTTCCAGAATTTGACAGAATACCCATTGAAGTGTTTCAACAATTGGATGTCCCATTGGAGGCACTTACTCGGCTATGCCAAGAGATTTGGAAGACAGCTACCTGGCCAATTGACTGGAAGAGATCCATATTTGTATCCATTCCAAAGAAAGGTGGTCCCACACAATGTGGAAATCATTGAACAATATAATTAATATTGCATGAAACGAAAATCTTACTGAAGATAATTCAAAGATGGTTGCAGCAGTATGTTGACAGAGAACTTCCAGAGGTGCATGCTGGATTCAGAAGAGGACATGGAACAAGTGATATCATTGCTGATGTCAGATGGATCCTGGCTGAGAGCAAATAATACCAGCAAATGTGTTTTATTGACTATGCAAAAGCATCTGATTGTGTGGATCACAACGAATTGTGGATAACATTGAGAAGAATGGGAATTTTGGAACATTTAATTGTACTCTTGAGGAACCTGTACATGGACCAGGAAGCTGTCATTCAAACAGAACAAGGGGACACTGCATGGTTTAAAATGGAGAAGGAAGTGCATTAGGGTTGTATCCTTTCATCATACTTATTCAATCTATACGCTGAGCAAATAATCCGAGAAGCTGGAGTTTATGAAGAAGAACATGGCATTAGGATTGGAGGAAGAATCATTTACAACCTGTGATACGCTGATGACAGAACTTTGTTTGCTGAAAGTGAGGATGACTTGAAGCACTTACTGATGAAGACTGAAGAATACAGTCTGCAGTATGGGTTACATCTTAATATAAAGAAAACAAAAATTCTCACAACTGGACCTATAAGCAGCAGCACGATAAATGGAGAAAAGATTGAAGCTGTCAGAGGCTTCACATTGCTTGGTTCTGCAACTGGTGCCAATGGAAGCAGCAGTCAGGACATCAGATGATGGTACTGCACTGGGTAAATCAGTTGCAAAGGACGTCTTTCAAGTGCTGAGGAGCAAAGATGTCTCCTTGAGGACTAGGGTGCACCTGACACAAGCCATGATATTTTCAATTGCCTCATACGTATGTTAGAGCTGAACAATGAATAAGGAAGACCGAAGAAGAGTTGATGCTTTTGAGTTGTGGTGCTGGCGAAGAATACTGAAAGTACCATGGACAGCTAAAGGAACTAACAGATCTGTCCTGGAGGAAGTGCAGCCGGAATGCTCCTTGGAAGCAAGAATGGGCAGACTTTGTCTCACCTACTTTGGTCATGTTGTCAGAAGACACCATTCCCTGGAAAAGGATGTCATGCTTGGTAAGGTGAAGAGTCCACAAAAGAGGGGAAGGCCTTCAACGAGATGGATCGACACAATGGCTGCGGCGATGGGCTCAAGTATAGCAAGGATTGTGGAGCTGGTGGGGGATCAGGCAGTGTTTCATTCTGCTGTGCATAGGGTTGCTATAGTTCGGGGACAACTCACAGACACCTAATAACAGCAACAACAGTGTTATGTAGTAAAGGGTATTATATTTTAAATTTTTATTTCTGAGTATTTATTGCTAAAGTATAGAAATAAAAGATTTTTTGTATTTTGACTTTATATTCTTCAATCTTGCTAAGCTTACTTATTAGCTCTATTAGCTTTTTTGTAGATTCCATTGGATTTTCTACATGGACATTCATGTTCTCTGCAAATAAAATCAGTTTTACTCCTTCCTTTTCAATCCTGATGTTGTTTTCACTTGTTTGTTTGTTTTTCCTCATTGCACTGACTAAAACCTCCAGGACAAGCTTGATTAGCAGTGGTGAGCATGAACATTTTTGCTTTGTTCTTAATCTTGGTAGGAAAGCATAATACCAGCTGAAGGTTGTTCATAGATAACCTTTATCAAATTGACAAAATCCCCTAGTATCCCTAGTTTTCTGAGTATTTTTAGCAAGAATAGATGTTGCACCATTTTTTTTTATCTACTAAAATTATCATAAAGTTTTTTTTATTTAGTTTGTTAAAATAATAACTTACATTGGTTACTTTTCTCAACTTAAACTAGCCTTGAATTCCTGGAATAAGGCCTTCTTGGTCATGATATATTAACATTTACATATATTGTTGGATTCATTTGCCAATTTTTTAACACTGTTTGCATATATGTTCTTGAGGGATATTAATGTGTAGTTTTCTTTTATTGTAATGTTTTTTTATATCAGTTTTTGGTATCAGAAGAAGTCTGATTTCATAGAATGAATTGGGAAATATTCATTCTCCTCAATTTTCAGGAAAAGTTTGTGTCAAATTGATATTATTTCTTCCTTAAATGTTTGGTAGAACTCACCAGTGAAGAAGCCATTTGGACCTATAGTTTTCTTTGTGGGAAGGCATTATCCAAATTCTTATTATTTAATAGATATGGGGCTATTCACTTTTCTATTTCTTCATGAGTTGGCTTTGGTAATTTTTGTCTTTTGGGGAATTTGTACAACTTATTTAACTTGTCAATTTTTTTCACTAAGTTATTCATGATGTCTTTTTATTCTCCTTTCAATGTCTAGGGTCTGTAGTGATAGCACTTTTCATTCCTGATATTGGTAATTGTGTATTCTCTGTCTTCTCACTTTTTTTCTTGATGAGTCTAGCTAGAGTTATTCATTTTATTGCTTTTCTCTAAGAACCAGCTTTGATTTTGCTTATTTTCTCTAATGTATTTTCTGTTCTCTGTTTCGTTGATCTCTGCTCTGATCTTTACTATTTATTTTCTTCTGTGTACTTTAGGTTTAATTTACTCTTCTTTTTTGAATTTCTTTCTTTCTTTTTTTTTTTTTAATTGTGATTTGGGTGAAGATTTACAGAGAAAATTCACTTTCCATACAGCAGTTCTTTGTCTCATATACTTTGTCTCATGTCATTGACCACAGTTTACCACAATGCAACTGCTCCCTTCCCATTTCCTCCCCATAGTTACCTCTTCCCAGTGTCCATCCCT
>NW_006922476.1:210978-215437 GCF_000298275.1 Orycteropus afer afer
AACGGACTAATATAATATTTGTCCTTTTGTGATTGACTTATTTCACTCAGCATAATGTCCTCCAAGTTCATCCACGTTATGAGGTGTTTTGCATTCTTTTTTGAATTTCTTAAAATGAAATCTGAAGTCATGATTTGGTACTTTTATTTTTAAAATATTTAATATTTCCCTTTAGGTACTGCTTTTGTGTCGTCCTCTGAATTTTGAAGTGTTGTATTTTCATTTTAATTTAATTCAAAATATTTTCTAATTTCCCTTTGAATTTCATTAGACACATGGGTTATTTATAAAGGTGGTATTTAGTTTTCAAATAATTGGTGAGTTTTCCAGATATTTTTCTGGTATTAATTTCTAATTTCTGTTGTGATCAAAGAGTTCATTGTGTGACTTGACTCATTTTTAAATTATTGAGATCTATTTTATGGCACTGACTATGGTCTATTTTAGTAAATGTCCTGAATGTTCTTTGCAAAGGGGGCACAGAGATAGCATATTCTGATCTCCTCTAACTACACATGAGGAAGACAGAATCACCATCAGCAGCTCAAGTTCTGCTCCTATGAAGATAGGCATGCCACCATCCTCCAACTGTCTCACCAACCTTGACACCAACCATTCTGCCCGCAGCACCCACCACCTCTCTACTGGGTTTGATAATTCGCTGCAGTGGCCACACAGAACTCACAGATTATGGGGTTTATTAGGGAAACAACAGGCTACTATTCAAATTCAGTCTTAGTCTCCCTCAGCTGGACGTCTCTCTCAGCCGGCTGTCTCTCCAGCCAGCGGTCTCTTTCAGCCAGCAATCTCTCTCAGTAGCATGTCTGAGTCTCAGCAGTGAGTCACTCTTGGGTCTCGCAGCAGTGTGTCTCTCTCACATCTCTTTCAGCTGGCCATCTTTCTCTCTCTCTCTGTCTCTCTTAGCAGCGTGTCTCTCAGCCGGCAGTCAGAGAGATTCCCTTCTGCCTCTAGGAGGGTTCATTTTAAGCCTGGCAGAGTGGCAAAACTAACCAATCCCAACATCAGAATTCTACACACCTGAGAGAGAGCGAACTTCCCACAAGATTATTTCGTGCTGCTTTAGGTGGATGACTTTAACAAGCAGCTACTCAGTTGCTCATGGCAAAATGGGAGTTACAAAGACTGTGGCTAGAAAAGCCATACCATGTGATTTACCATACTGCACACTTGAAAAGTGTTGTGTGGTCTATAAATGTCAAGTAGATTAAATTGGTTGATAGTATTGTTCAAATATTCTATATTTTTCTGGTTTTATGTCTACTTGTTGGTGTACTGCCTAAGGCATTTGACTCTTAACCAGAAGGCTGTTGGTTCAAAACCACCAATGACTCCTTGGAAAGAAGATAGGGCAATCTACTTCCATAGAGATACTGCCTCAGAAACCCAAGGAGGTGTTGCTATGAGATGAATTGACTCAATGGCACTGAGCTTGTTTGTTTATTATTTTTTTTTGGTTCTACCAATTATTGGAAGGGTATGGAAAAACATGAGTATAAATGTGAATTTCAAAATTCCTCTTTACAGTTCTGTCAGTGTTTTGCTTCAGATATTTTGAAACTCTGTCATTAGATGTATAAACATTTTGGATTGTTGAGTCCTCTCGGTGAATGGACTTTTCATCATTATAAAATGATCTTCTTTATCCCTGATAGTATTCTTTGCTTTTAAGTCTATTTTGTCATCTGACATATAAATATAAACACTCCAGCTATTTTTAATAAACTAATTTTGGTATGAATGTATCCTTTTCTATTCTTTTAGTTTTAATTATTTGTGCCTTTATATTTAAAACCTTCTTTATATGTATATATATAAGCAGCATGTAATTGAGTGTTACTTTTTTTAATCTTCTTTATAATTGGATTGCTTAGACTATTTACATTCAATGTGATTGAATGATAAAGTTTATGTCTGTTATCTTGCTATTTGTCCCATCTTTTCTTTCTTCTCTTTTTCTTCCTTCTTTTGTATATATTTTTTAATGTTTCCATTTTATCTCCTTTATTCGTTTATTAGGTATAATCCTTTAATTTGTCATTTTACTGATTGCATTAAGGTTATAGTATACATATTTAACTCATCATTGTTTACTTTCAAGTGATATTGTACCACTTCACGTATGGCTTATGAACTTTGCAGTACTATACCATCTGTTTCCTCCTGGCCTTTATAAATCGCGTAATATGTTGTTATTATTTTTATTTTTAAAAACAGTCAATTATCTTTTAAAGAGATTTAAGTAATAAAAAATGATTTCATATATTCACCCTCATAGCTTATTGAGGCTCTTTTCATGTTTTTTAAAATTCCTCTTTTCTCTGTGTTTTATTTTAGATAGTTGTTATTACCATGTCTTCAAGTTCACTGCTCTCTTTTCCTGCAATGCCAAATCTGCCATTGGTCTTATCAAGTGTATTTTTCATCTCAGACTTGTCTTTTACTGTAAAGGAAGCATAATTCATTGGATGGACATTCAGGGCCCTAAAGAAGTTTTCCAAAGCAGATATTGGGCAATTCTTATTTCTGTTCATTTGCTCTTAGCTCTCACAATTTTTATTTACATTATACATGCACTGTTATCATACACTGAATTGTGCCCCCTTCCAATACGTGTATAGTCCCTAAGGTACTTGACTGCTAACCAGAGGGCTGGCGGTTCAAACCCACCAGCCACTCCTCGGAAGGAAGATGGGGCAATCTACTTCCATAGTGATACTGCCTTGGAAACCCAAGGAGGGGTCGCTATGAGTCGGGTCTGACTTGACAGCACATAACAACAACAACAACAACAGACTTTTTAGGGAGTTCTGGTGGTGTAGTACCAAAGGCATTTGACTGATAACCCACCAACCATTCCTCAGAAGGAATATTGGGCAATCTACTTCCTAGTGATACCACCTTGGAAACCCAAGGAGGGGTTGCTATGAGTTGGATCCGACTCGACGGCAGTGAGTTTTGAGTGAGTTAGACTTTTTAAGGCACTGTTCCATTGTAGTTTTCAGTGTTACTATTGAGAAGTGCTATACCATTCTGCTTTCCAGTTTTTTATGTCATCTGTTTTTTCTGTTTTGTTTTGCTTTTTAATCTGTTGAGCTGGGAATTCCATTGACCATCTCCATCTGAAATGTATTGTTTTAAGTTCTTGAAAAAAATAAGTTGCATTATTTCTCTGGTAGTTCTCTCCAGTCTGTCCTTTCTTTAACTCCTACTAATTCAATGTTGGGCCTCCTACACTCATCATTTTCTCTCTCAATTTTATTATTATTTTGTATTTGTGCTCTGTGTTATGTATTTTCTGTGATTTTTACATGTTTTCAGGAAGAAGTGATGGTAAATGCAAGTGTCCAGTCTTCTGTATTTAACTGGAAACCCTAACATCTTTATTGTAGTCAGTGAAGCTATGGTAGAAATTCATGTGATTTCTGTGAGAGCTAGACTTTCTTTTGTTGTCTGAATTTCCTACCCATGGATGGATTACCCAATAATCAAGGTAATCATGTGCTTAGGGCATCAGCAAAACAGGGCCACCAGTTGTCCAATGGCAAGACCCACAGATGCCAAGCAGACAGAACACCAGGGAAAGCAAGCACCACAGTGCTTGGAAGGAAACTGGAAAGGTACTAAGTGAAATTGATGCCATATTATAAGTTTTGTATACCATAGCAATTATATTCTCACCAAAGAAGAGGAAGACAGAGATATACATGAGAGGTACAGACAGCAAAGATGAACCCTTTTGCATGTACAGTATTGTGCTGTCAGTGATGGCAAGCACTGACCTATATGGGTGGATCGATGGGTGGACAGGCTGAACAATCAGGTATGTCTAGGCAGGGTGGAGTGTGCCCATGACCATGTATAGGGTCATCCAACAATGTTTCTACATGCATATTTATATGAGCTGTAAAAATGTCCAGGTGTATAGTAGAGCTGACAAGGGCCAGGGTGTGGTATCTTCTTAGCTGCAGCCAGCTACCTGAAGGGAACAAGTAGTTGGACCTGTGAGCTTGGGACCATGGTCACAGGGGACATCAAGCTTAATTGGCATAACATACTCCACAAAAACATTGTTCTACATCCTACTTTGATGAGTAGCAACTGGGGTCTTAAAAGCTTGCAAGCAGCCTTCTAGATGCAACAATGGATCTTTCCTCATCAAGAATGAAGAAATATGAGGAAGCATGGAAACAATTAGTCCAAGGGACTGATAGACCATGTGATCCTCATCCTGTATGACCATGAGAGCAGAAGAACTAGATGGTGCCCGGCTGCTTCTGTTAACCACTTGGAGGTGGATTGGTGCACAAGAGATCCTGGATAGAGTGGGAAAACAATGTGGAACAAAACTCAAAATCATTTAAAAAAATAAAAACCAGGCTTGCTGGTCTGATAGAACCGGGTGAGAGCTCCTGAGATTATGGAGCTCTGGTAGCATAGT
>NW_006922476.1:215537-234369 GCF_000298275.1 Orycteropus afer afer
CCACTCCTCGGAAGGAAGGTTGGGCAATCCTACTTCCATAGTGATACTGCCTTGGAAACCCAAGGAGGGGTCGCTATGAGTCGGGGCCGACTCAACGGCACATAACAACAACAACAACAAGTTACCTTTCAGGTCTGGAACTCACTCCTGTGGCTTCCAGCCAAACAATAACAGGTATATGGGGTGAACATTTACATTGGATAGATACACTCCTTGGAGTGAGCAATTGTGTTTGCACAGGGAGACAGCTTGAGGGGCTGGAGTACATGGACAGAAGGACACAGGGAAGAGGTAACTACAGGGAGGAAGTCAGAAGACAGCTGTTGTGGGGAATTGCAGGCAATGTCCTGAAACAAAATGTGTATGAACTGTTGTATGGAAAGTGAATTTGCTCTGTAAACTTTCACCCAAATCACAATAAAAATTAAAACCAAAAATAAATGAACAAAAAAACCCAATTATATTCTTTTCATTTCTGACCAATGGGTATAACCTCACATTCAGTTCTCTCTTTTTGACCACATAAGAATGTACCAGTGGCACTATAATCACATGACTCATGACAGATTATGTCCTGTGCAAAGTGAACCAAAATACATATTCAGATTGTGCATATCCTTGTGTTTAGATCATACTCTTTGTGATCGTTCTCTCCCCCATCAGGTATCAACAGTACTCCAGTGAACTATGACAATGCAGCACTGAAGGATGAAAAGTGAATGCATAAGTTTTTAAGTATTATTTCAAGACAAAAACAACTCATAAGAACCTGCAAAGGGTTCACCAACAAACATCATACAACAAACAAATGAAACTGTTCTTGTTTGCTTTGTAAGTACTATTTGCTGAGTATCTCACACTTGAAAAACAAAATTACATATTCCAAATCATTTTTTTTGCTTACTAATTTTCAAATATAAATGCAACTTTTATTTTATAAATTTTATTTATTTTTGATTATTCAAATTTATTTGCATTGGTAGAACAAAATTTAGAAAGTGACATAATTTTATATCCAGGTAAATTAAATGGCAACAACTAAGTGGAGTGCAAAAACAAAAACTTGAAGAAGATTTTTTAAAAAAAGGATTTATGAATACCTAAAGACAATTCCAAAATTAACTTCCATTTTAAATATAATGAATCAGAAGAGACTTCTTGCGTGGAATCCTTGAGTTTAATGGATACAAATCATTGCACTAGCACTGTTAATGTTGAAATTATTAATAGCAATATGAATATAACAGAATTTGTTCCAAATTCTGCATCATTCCTTGCTGCAGTAAAAAAATTAATGAGGTAGAAACTATTTTAGAATCTGGAATTGTCACATCTGCAGGCTCCATAAATAACAGAAACTCAGATCCTACTTTGTAGAATGATTTTTCTTCTAATGATGTAAATTATTGGATTGAAAGAGGGCCAAGTGATTGTCAGTACCACAGTGGAGCATTTGAAAATTTGTGTTGAACATTTCTGGATGGTAAACAAAGAAGTTTTGTAGTCACAATATATTTCTAGCAAAACTAGTAGTGGAAATTTTTAAAGGGAGTGGCTACTGTATTTTCCATCAGTCAGCTCTGTATGTTGTTTTGTTTCTAACGTATTCAGTCCTAAATACTTTAATTCCCAATTTGCTATGGATGGATTTAGTGATTGGTGTGACTTGAATATGATTGATCAACGTGAAATCAGTTCAATTCACACAGATTTTATGTTGTCACAGTTAAGCCAAAGATATGGCTTTGGCTTAAGTCATGAAATAGAAACACAAATTAATGAAGAGCATCAGTATTGACAAGCTGTTTTGCAATGCACTGTTGCTGTCATTATAACAATCACTGAACATGGACTATCTTTTTGAGAAAGAAATGAAGTGTTTGGATCCTCACAAAATAGAATTCTTTTGTATTTTTTGGAGAGTTTTTGTTGCTCAGGTTGATCTATTTTTAGCAGGTCACATCTCAAAATACTGTAACACAGGAAAGGACAGCTCATTGTATTTGTCTAAAAATTATTTATGCAGAATTAATAAACTTAATACGTGTTGAACTTCAGTCAACTATTTTCAGTGAAAAAAGTGTAGCTCAATATTTCAGTTTGTCTGTAGATTCCACTCCTGATATTTCAGATCAGCTAAGTATTGTTTTAAAAAAATACTCATCTACAACAAGCCATGGAGTGATTTATCACATTTACTAGCTTAAAAAGTCATATTAGTGAAGAAATTGCAAATCAAGTACGTCACTATTTATATGATATTTGCAAAATTGATTTTTCTACGTGCAGAAGCCAGTCCTATGATAATGGTTCCAATATGTCAGGAAATTATAAAGGCATGCAACAGAAACTTTTAGAATGCAATGAATATACCATTTTCATACCATTCATGTGTTGTGAATTCACTTAATCTGGTAGGTCACGTCATGGTAGATTGTCATCTTGAAGATTTGCTTTTTTTCTACTATTCAGTTACTCTAAACATTTTTTACCACCTCTACTCACTGACGGGTGGTTCTTAAAACATATTTAGGCAATGATCAAGTATTAAAATGTCTTCTAATGCATATTGGGAAGTTCAGGTTGTAACAATGAGTGCAATTCTGCAATTATACACTCAGATTCTGGATGCCTTAAAAATATTACTGAAGACCAGACACAAAAAGGATACCAAAAGAGAAGCTGTAAACATTGCCAAAAAATGCAAATGCTATAGTTTGTATCTATGTTGGTTATGTGGAATAATATATTTCAGCATTTCATTGGACAACTCAAGTTTTCCAAGATTCAGAAGTAAATTTAAAGATATGTACAGATTTCTTGCTGGTGAGGATGCGGAGAGATTGGAGGAGGATCTATATAGGAGATCCTGGATAGAGTGGGAGAACGATGTGGAACAAAACTCAAAATCTTTTGGAAAAAAAATTGGGAGGACCAGGTTTTCTGGTCTGCTAGAGCCTGATGGGATCACTGAGACTATGGCCCCTAGCTGCCCTTCAGGTGTGGAATTGAACCCACTCCTGTGGCTTCCAGCCAAACAAAAGACAAGCATATGAAGTGAACATTTACATTAGGTAGATACACTCCTTGGAGAGAACAATCGTGAGAGAATAGAAGGGCTGTGTATGCACCGAGAGACAGCTCAGGGGCAGGAGTGCATGGAGGGAAGGACACAGGAAAGAAGTAACTATAGGAAGGAAGTGGGAGGGAAGCTGTTGCATTGTGGTAAATTGTAGTCAATGTCATGAGACAAAGTATATGTGGACTGCTGTATGAAAAGTGAATTTGCTCTGTAAACTTTCACCCAAATCACAATTAAAGCAAACAAACAAACAAAGATATGTACAGTTTTCTACCAGTCATTAACAGGGTATATACATAAATTAAGAGAAGATTTTGAAATTCTGAAACCACAACAAAATAAATCCTGACAAATACTGATTATCGAGAAGTTCACTGTCACAGAAGCATTAGGACTAAACATGTAAATGATGAAAATATTCCAGAAGTATCATTGAGTGCCAGAGAGAAATTTTTCATAACCCCATACTACACTATCACTGACACATTTGAACTGTGCACAAAAAGAAGGGCAAAAATGTTTGAAGTTCTTTCCAATAGATTTTTCTTCTTAAACAATGTGGGTATACTTGATGAATAATTCATTAAGGCTCCAAGAAATTAGTGCAGGCTTATCTCAATGACTTAAATACAAACCTTTATGGAGAAATGCAACAATTTCATTCTTACCTGAGAACTAAGTTTACAGATCAGGAAAGACAAACTTTTCTTGTGTAGGCATGTATGAGTATGATAGAAGATAAAATACAATGCATATTTCCCAATGTTGAAATTGCTTTATGCATATTCCTAACTATAATGATCACAAACTGCACAGCAGAATGCTCATTTTCATCCTTAAAGAGACCCTAAAACCCTCAGTGTACAACAATGATTCAAAAAAGACTTGATTATCATCCTTATTATGTATGGCAGTAGATATCCTTTGGCAGCTTAATTATAAAATCATTGAATAATTTGAAGAGCAAAGAATGGAAAGAAATATTTTTAATTATAACATGTTAGAGATGAAAGATCTATCTGAAAACAAAAGATAGCAATTTGTTGTAATACTTGTTTTGTGATCATTAAATTTTCTTGTAAGACATCTTTTCATTTGTCCATTTATAATTAAAGCATTTGTTATGAAACAAGCATGAAAATGGAAGTATCAGCCATTTAAAGCAAAATTGGTGAAGTAAATTTTTTTTTGTGGGAGATTAACAGAATTTTACATTGACTGTTGAAACAACTAAGTTCACTGATTCATTTTCTTTGATGTAGAATATGTGGTATGTTCCTTTTTTTTTTTTGCAGGAAATGTGATATACCGTAAAAATCTTCTTGTTTTATATGCCATTGAGTCAGATCTGACTCATAGCAACCCCTCCTTGGGTTTCCGAGGTGGTATCACTATGGAAGTAGATTGCCCAACCTTCCTTCCGAGAAGTGGCTGGTGGGGTAAAAATCTCAGTCCCCATATTCACTAAAAAAATTATAATCCAGTTTATCTCATTTCACTAAAATGGCATATGCCATTTTTACATTCAACTGCTAATACTATAGTCACATTTACAAAGAATTTACATCATGGATAACTAAGACACACACTCATAAGTATATATATATAAAACTCAAATATCCCGTTCAAATGAATGAGTAAGCAGAGGAGGGACCATCATAGCTTACTAGTGTTTGTGGCCTTCACAGGGAGAAGCCAGATACCCTGTGAAGACCCATCCTGGCAAAGGAATACAAAGTATTACCAGCAGACAGTAGACACTAGGAGGGAGACCTATAGAAGGAATCTACATAACTTAGACCCTGATTTGGACTTTTAGCTTCCAAAACGATGAGAAAATCAATTTCTGTTCTTAAAAGCCACCCACTTGTGGTGTTTGTGTTACAGCAGCACTAAGGAACATATCAGTCAGTAGTCTGTCACCACTTGTCTGTCGCTTGTTGTACTGTTATGGCTTGTATGTTGCTATGAGACTGGAGGCTGTGCCACCAGTATTTCAAATACCAGCAAGGTCACACATAATGGACAGGTTTCAGTATGGCTTCCAAATGAAAACAGACTGGGAACAAGGAGAGGGCCATCCACCTCAAAAAAATTAGGCACTGAAAACCTTATGAATAGCAGTGAAGTACTGTTTGATATATTACTGAAAAACTTTCTGAAGAGCTGTGAAACATTGATATAGCTCCCAAAGATGAGCTCCTCAGGTTGGAAGGCACTGAAAATACAACAAGGGAAGATCTGCCTCCCAAAAGCAGAGCCTACCTTAGTGACATGGATGGAGTAAAGCTTTCAGGGCCTTACTTTGCTGATGGGACGTGGCTCAAAATGGGGCAAAACAGCTGCAAATATCCATTAATAATCAGAACATGGAATGTACGAAGTATGAATCTAGGAAAATTGGAAATTGTCAAAAATAAAATGGAACTCATAAAGATCAATATCCTAGGCATTAATGAGCTGAAATGGATGGGTATTGGCCCTTTTGAGTCAGAAAATCATATGATCAACTCTTCCAGGAATGACAAATTAAAGAGAAATGACATTGCATTCATTGTCAAAAAGAACATCTCAAGATCTATCCTGAAGTACAATATGTAAGTGATAGAGTAATATCCATACCCTTATGAGGAAGACCAGTTAAACTACTATTATTCAAATTTATGCACCAACCACTAAAGCCAGAGATGAAGAAATTGAAGGTTTTTATAAATGTCTGCTGTATGAAATTGACCAAACATGCAATCAAGATGTATTGATAATTATTGATGATTGGAATGCGAAAGTTGGAAACAAAGAAGAATCATTGGTGGTTGGAAAATATGGCCTTGATGATAAAAATGATGCCAGAGAGCACATGATAGAATTTTGCAAGACCAATGACTTATTCATTGCCAATACCTCTTTTCAACAACATAAATGGTGGCTATACACATGGACTTCACCAGATGAAATACACAAAAATCAGGTTGACTATATCTATGGAAAGAAGTGATTGAAGAAGCTTAATATCATCACTCAAAACAAGGCCAGAAACTAACTGTGGAACAGACCATTATATACAAGTTCAAGTTGAAGTTGAAAAAAATTAATACAAGTCCATAAGAGCCAAAATATGACCTTGATTTAGAGACCATCTGAAGAACAGATTTGACACTTTGAACACTAATGACTGAAAACTACATAAGTTGTGGGATGACATTAAGAACATCCTACATGAAGAAAGTGAAAGCTTATTAAAAAGACAGGAAAGGTATAAAAGACCAAAATGGACATCAGAAGAGACTCTCAAACTTGCTCTTGAATGTAAAGTAGCTAAAGCAAAGGGAAGAAATGCTGAAATAAAATAACTGAACAGAATATTTCAAATGGCGGCTCAAGAAGACAAAGTAAAATATTACAATGAAATGTGTAGAGAACTAGAGTCAGAAAACCAAAAGGGAAGAACATGCTGGCAATCACTAGGCATTTCTCAATCTGAAAGAACTGAAAAAAAAAAAAAAAAAATCAAGCATAGTGCCTAAGGCATTTAACTGTTAATCAGAAGGGTGGTGGTTCAAACCCATTGGCCACTCCTCAGAAGGAAGATCGGGCAATCTACTTCCATAGTGATACTGCCTCGGAAGCCAACAAGGAGTTGCTATGAGTCAGATCTGACTTGATGGCGGTGAATTTTTTTTTTTTTTTATGGGCAAGATAATGAATGATACAGGAAGCATCAAGCGAAAATCGAAGGAATACACAGAGTCACTGCATCAAAAGGAGTTGGTCAATGTTCAACTATTTCAGGAGGTAGCATATGATCAAGAACCAATGGTATTGAAGGAAGAAGTCAGAGCTGCGCTGAAGGAACTGGTGAAAAGCAAGACTCCAGGAATTGACAGAATACCCATTGAGATGTTTCAACAAATGGTTGTAGCACTGTAGATGCTTACTTGTTTATGCCAAGAAATTTGGAAGACAGCTACCTGGCAGACTCACTGGAAGAGATCCATATTGTGCCCATTCAAAAGAATGGTGATCCAACAGAATGTGGAAATTATCGAAAAATATTATTAATATCACATGCAAGTAAAATCTTGGTGAAGATAATTTAAGAACAATTGCAGCAGTACATTGATAGGGAAGTTCCAGAAATGTAAGCTGGATTCAGAAGAGGATGTGCAACAAGGGTTATCACTGCTGATGTCAGATGGATCTTGGCTGAAAGCAAAGAATATCATAAAGATGTCTACCTGTGTTTTATTGACTATGCAAAAGCATTCAACTGTGCGAATCATAACAAATGATGGACAACATTGTGAAGAATGGGGGTTCCAGAACACTTAATTGTTCACATGAGGAACCTGTACATAGACCAAGAGGCTGTCGTTTGAGCAGAACAAGGGGATACTGCATGGTTTAAAGTCAGCAAGGGTGTGCACCAGGGATGTATCCTTTTCCCATACTTATTCAGTCTATATGCTGAGCAAATAAACTGAGAAACTGGACTATATGAAGAAGAACATGGCATCAGAATTGGAGGAAGACTTATTAACAACCTGTGCTATGCAAATGACATAACCTTGCTTTCTGAAAGTGAAGATGACTTGAAGCACTTATTGATGAAAATCAAAGACTATAGTGCTCAGTTTGGATTACACCTCTACATAAAGAAAATGACAATCCTCACAATTGGACCAACAAGCAATCTCATGATAAACAGAGAAAAAATTAAAGTTGTCATGGATTTCATTTTACTTGGATCCACCATCAACACCCAAGGAAGCAGCAGTCAGAAAATCAGATGTCATAATGCACTGGACAAATCTGCTGCAAAAGACCTCTTTAAAGTGTTGAAGAGCAAAAATGTCACTTTGAAGATTAAGGTGCACCTGACCCAAGCCATGGTATTTCCAGTCATATATGCATGTGAAAGCTGGACAACGAATAAGGAAGACCAAAGAAAGGTTGATGGTTTTGAGTTGTAGGGTGGGGAAAGAATACTGAAAATACTGTTGACTGCTAGAAAAATGAATAAATCTGTTGTGAAAGAAGTGCATCCAGAATGCTCCTTAGAAATAAGAATGGCCAGACTTCTTCTCACCTGCTTTGGTCATGCCAGAAGTGGCCATTTCCTGGAGAAGGATACCATGCCTGATAAAGTAGAGGGTCATCAAAGAAAGGGAAGACCCTCAATGAGATAGATTGACACAGTGGCTGCAACCATGGACTCAAGTATAGGAAGGATTGTGAGGCTGGCACAGGACTGGTCAGTGTTTTGTTGTTATACATAAGGTTGCTATGAATCAGAGCTAACTAGACGGCACTTAACAACAATACATACAACAGAATGAAACACTCCTTGGTCCTGTACCATTCTCATAATTCTTGCTATGTTTGAGTCCATCTTTGCAGCCACTGTGTGAAGATATGATGTCCTTCTCAAGGGATTGAGCCCTCCTGATAACATGTCCCAAGTACGTAAGAAAAAGTCTCACCATCTTCACTTCTAAGGAGTATCCTGGCGGTACTTCTTCCAAAATATTAAAATAAATTAGTAAGTGGAAAACATTTAGAATGGAGCCCCAGCACATAATAAGTTTTCAGTAAAAGTTAGTTATCATTCTTATTATTAGCTATTTAACAGTGAAGCAACTGTTTCAACAATGCATTGCTTCATCATTCAGAGTCAAAATAGAATTGAAGATGTAATTTAATTTGTGTACTAATATAAATTTTCACCTAATGAATATTTATTAAACAGAGACAGCGTGTCCTGACCTGAAGTGGTTTGTTATCTAATGGTTCTCAATACACAGCAGTATATTGACCTGTGTCCCAGGTCCTGAAGACAGAGGTGGTTGGAGTAAGAGCGTCTGAAAACATTCTGATGTCAAAGCTCTGGGAAAAGTCCTGATTCCAACCCTGAAGAGTGGAAGCCCTAAACTGAGAAACAATGGAAGGAGGAAAGATGTTATTTCCTAATCAGCCTTTTAGACTTTGCAGTGTCTTCAGGTAGCTTTGAACATCCTAGGTTTTGCATTAGAAGCAAAAACTGAGAACTTATTAAACTTTCTCCTCCTGACTTCAATTATTCTGATACCAGCTGACTCTTGCAACCAATCCCTGAATCAACTGTGGGGAGCGCCATAACCTCTCACCAGCCCTGATTTTATCCAGGTTTGCGCTTGACTCTAAGCTGCTTCTGCCCTGGGACTGCCAGCTTCATGCTCTGGTATGGTCCCAAATTGTGGAAATGGCAGCATTGCCCAGGGACTCAATGAATATTTGTTGGATGAATAAGTAATGGGTGCCCAAGTAATAGAGTGGCTATATTCCTGTTTGTATTTGCCTGAGATAGATACATAAAGGTAATATGTAGCTTATTTTTAAAAGTAATATAATCTATCTTGTGCTTTCTCCCCTCACCTATGTTCACGGCACCTATGTTCATGGCACTTCTAGTGGTTTAGTGTCTATGTCTCTACTATGACTATGACTGTGAACCTCTCAAAGGCAGGGAACTTGTTCTTTTCATCTGTAATATGTGAGGAATGGATGAATGGATGAACGAATGGGTGAATGAATGAATTTATTCATCAACAAATATTTGTTGAGCCCTTACTGTGTTCCAAGCATTGATCTGGACCTATAGCAGTGCTTAAGACAGACAAAATCTGTGATCTCATAAAGCTTACATTTTAAAGGAGGAGATAATTGATAAATGAGTATATGAATAAGATAATTTCAGATAGCGAATGCTATAAACACCTCATAAATTCCATCATGTAAATTTGTTTGGCATTTTCTTATAAAGAAAGTGTTGTGTGTAATTTGGCCCAGAGAGCTTTATCTGTGTAAAAGATCTCTACAGAGGCAGGAAGTATAGACAGTAAGGATTTATCTAAATTACTAAACTGTAATGATCTAGTCCTCCAAAATGAGACAAGCAGGAGCATTGCTTAAGTGTTTTAACTTGGCCTGTAATTTACTAATCAGAGGCTGGAGGTGACACACCATAAAACTACACAGGCTTTTAACTGATAGGTTTACAAAAGGTTCAGCTGCAAATCTGTGCCCTGCAATTGGAAGTTTAAAGGCACAAATCTCAGGTCATTTAAATAAAAAAGCTCAATACCCCTTCCACCTTTTCCCCCTCTTCTAAAAATGGAAGGAAAAGATCTCTGCTAGAAATGATTTGCTATAGGTCCACAACTCCCAGTGAAGAAAAAACTGATTGCTATTGGCAACTAAATCCTTACTTTCGATAACCATCGCGCATTCCACTTATACGTGTATGTAAGAAAAATTCTTTATTAAAAACGTGATGAATATATTTTGGAAATACCACTCTACTGTTTAAATGATAAAAGAAAAACAAAACTAGTCTAGATCAAATTTCACCCTTTGATACACGTAGATAACTCCCACTGAGATAATTATACAAAACCGAAGACTGTATTTGGATTTCAGAATGATGTGTGTTTTCATAAGGGCAGAAGTTGATCTTTAGCAATATGCATATGTTCTGTATCCACATACAGAGTATGTATGTGTGTGTGAGGCTTTGTGACGCTAACTGCTGCTTATGGAGAGAGGGGTTTGGAGACCTGAATGACTGGGTATAAATCAGGGCTAAGAGCATGAGTACTTTCCTTCCTTCTTGTTAAATGATGTCTACCTGTGGCTTTCAGAAAAGCTTCTGTTTTAGGGCTGTGTGTGTGTGTGTAGGAGTCCCTGGGTGGGGAAAATGGTTAAACGCTAGGCTATTAACCAAAATGTTGGAGGGTGGAGTCCACCCAAAGGCTCTTCAGAAGAAAATCCTGGTGGATCTACTTTCAAAAGGTCACCCAGCCACTGAAAACTCTGTGGAGTTCAGTTCTACTCTGAAACACATGGGGTCACCATGAATCAAAATCAATTCCACAGTAACTGCTTTGGTGTTTTGGTTTGTATGTGTGTATGTAAGAGGTGGAGTTCTGATCCTCTATGATTAGCTAGTAGATTGTAGTAGGCAAGGAAATTAGAGAAATAGGAAATGAGTCCATGCCACCAGCCAGGGTATTCTCTACAGCGCTTCCCTCCACTGCATTGCTTGGTTTTCTCTCTGATCCCTGTCCTATACACAGCTGAGCCAATGAGGGAAAAACCAGTTGCCTTTGATTCAATTATAAATCATGACAATGCTATGTGTGTTAGAGTAGAACTATGTTCCACCTGGTTTTCAATATTGGAAGTATATCATCAGGCCTTTGTTCTGAGGCCCTGTGGGTGGACTCGAACCTCCAACCTTTCCATTAGCAGACAAGGGCATTAACAGTTTGCACCACAGCTGAGCCAAGGAGGAAGCAGAGGAAAATAAGAAGAGACATTACTTTTCATCCACAGCCATATCCTTATGTGTAGAATTAAACTTCAGGATCTTAGAATGAAAAGAATTGTATTTTTTTTTTGGGGGGGGCGATGAAACTTTAAGTTTGCATTAACTCAAATTCTCTAAAATGATTTTTTAAAAATAAATAAACTACATATTTCATTCTAGGCATCCATGAAAATGTTGTTGTTAGGTGCTGTGAAGTTGGCTCTGACTCACAGCGACCCTATACAAGACAGAAGGCAACACTGCCTGGTCTTGCTCCATCCTCACAGTTGCTGCTGAGCTGAAGTGCATTGTTGCAGCCACTGTGAATTCATCTAGTTGAAGGTCTCCCTCTTTTTTGCTGATCTACTTTACGAAGCATGATATCCTTCTCCAGGGAATCGTCCCTCTTGATAATGTGACCAAAATTCAAGAGATGAAGTCTTGCCATCCTCTCTTCTAAGGAGAATTCTGGCTGAACTACTTCCAAGACAGATTTGTTTGTTCTTCTGGCAGTTTATAGTATATTCAATATTCTTCGCCAACACCGTCATTCAAATGCTCAATTCTTTTTCAATCTTATTTGTTGTACAGCTTTCACATGCATATGAGGTGATTGAAAATACCATGGCTTGGATCATGCACATCTTAGTCTTCAAAGTGACATCGTTGTTGCTCATGAAAATAGTGAGAGTAAATTATTTCAAAAAGATTACTTCTCAGAAAAGGGCCATTATACCATTTCTAGTCTTGCTCCTAAAATTTCACTTAGATTTATATCCAAAATGTTATCAGAACACATTAATCCAAGCAAGATACTGCCTGAGAACTTCAGTTATTATTTACTTTTCTTATATGCGTTTACGAAGCTGAAAGATGCACATGTGCAAATACACTGACAGACACACAAACACATGATGCTCTATCTCCTACAGTGCAATCATTTTTGACAGGCTAATTTCTAGAAGGTGCCCAGTCTAACTATTGATTTCACAGCTTAGCTATTCATTGTTAGACAGGGTGTCTGCATTTCCCTCATGCACTTCCAGTTTGCAGAATAGTGCCAGACAGGCATCCTGTCTTATGACTGGATAACAGATTCCATTCATAGCGCATCCAGTGGTACTAACATCCAGTCCCTCTCAGCTGGGAGGCATTTGTCAATTAGTGCCAGCCTGAAGAACTGCAAGGGTTGGGGTTCCTGTGTGCCAAGTCATGCATAAGAGACTGACTGAATTCACACCCTTTATGGTGCACAAGGAATTGCAAAAGAGGAGCTTTGAAATGGAAAGGATGGGGGAGGATAATGGGAAAAGGGCTTACCAGAGTTCTACCACCCTCCCTTTGTGGTGCAACAAAATTGTCATTGTGTTACTAGGCTGGGACCCTGCTTAGCTCTGCGCTCTATTTATCCCTCAGCACTTTGTTAGTTCTCAATGATTATCATTATCATTATTAATGATGGTAATAATTGACAACATGGTAAATAACTTAAAGGGAGCTGGCTTCCTGAAGAAAAAAATAAGTCACTGTAATAAGGGCTCTTTTAAACAGTAACAAATAGCACATTTGTGCCTTAGTATTTTAAATTATGCCTTTGTTTGTTGATGCTGGAGGGCATAGGGTGCCATTTTAAAATCCAATAAATGAACAAATGAATTAGCATGAGGAAAAGGGTACATGTTAATCAAAACTAGCCATTTGGACTTCGGGTCCTTAATTGCGTGTAAATTTTCTCTTTCGCTTCTTTCTTTCTACTATCACTTATTTCTGGGTTTGCAACATTGGCCTTAGGAACCCTGTTAGTGTAACAGTTAAGTGCTCAGCTGCTAACCTAAAGGTTGGTGGTTTGAAACCACCCAGCACCTCTGTGGGAGAAAGACCTGTTGATCTATTGCTGTAAAGATTGCAGGCAAGAAAACTCTATGTAGCAGTTCTACTCTGTCATGTGGGGTCGCTATGAGTCAGAGTCAACTAGATGGCACCCAACGATCACAACAATGATGCTGGCCTTAACCATGAGAAGAGGACAATGTGGCTTATTGGGTGTTGAGGTCTTAGGTCTTGGCACATAAAATAGCTCCTTCGGCTCCTTTAACTGAGGTAAAGCTTAAAATGCAAATACAGCAGAAATAAGGACTGAGGCTGACCTAGGAAGCTGCTGACCCATTCATCTTCTCCTTTTGATGTTGTTTAGTTCATTAATAGCAGGAGAAAGATTACAGCCCTGGATAATCAGTCTCAGAAAAATTGAGAGTTAATGTATTTTTTCCCCTCTGGAAGACTTACTAAATATAAGTCTTACTAAGAAAAATGGTCCATTGTCTTACTAAGAAAAAATGCGTGTATTTATTTCTACCTGTATTTTGAAACATTTTCCTGTATGCTACCTTGGCAAATAATTTCAATTAAACTGGAATTAGGAGGAAAAAAAAATCCTGCAGTATGATACAGTTGCACAAGCTTTTTCACCACTACTTTCTGTGATTTATAATGACATTTAATATTGGAATAAAAACTCAAATATGATCTATGGAACTTGAAGTGTATTTCTTTTAGAGAGAGTTTGGCCTGAATATATTTGTGCATCCAAAGCCATTTGTTTTAAAAGATGGCAGAGTAGATTTTACTTAGAAAACCCCTTAGAATTTCAAATACACATTATTTGGTGTATGCATTTATTCCCAGAATCTGGTAGCAAAAGATAGGAGCCCATTTCAACTAAGAAAGGCTTTCTTGAACTATCAGCTTGGTAGATAAAGTGTCGGGTTGGTTGAAGTAATAATAACAATAAAGATGATAACATCTCATTGAGAAGCAGATTGAGCAACATTTCATCCTCTTTTTTCCACAGAGCACCAGTGGCCTGCTATACTGCAGTTACAGATTATGTATTTGCATTGCTCCCTGATGCCTCATTTTCTTGGGCTTCTTAATTTAAGGCCCTCAAGACAACACACATGATTGGAGAACTGTTGTTCTAGCTCCTGTGTTCAGGCTTTGTCGCTGATCCTTCATTCCTTTATCTTTCAAATTGCCCTACACTTTAAAGATGAGTTCTGTCTGGGTCCACCATATGATTGGTTTCCTCTTGGAGCAGGTGAACACGGTGTCTGAGGATGGACGAGTGTGTACTCTAGGCCTCCTGCCTTGTCCTGGCTGAGTTAGCAAATTCCACGAAGCTATTGGCTCTGACCACTTCTGCACCACTCTGAAAAGGAGACAGAAAGCATCTCAGTTGTGTGCAAGGGTCATTGCTGGCTCTGCTGTGGTTCCCTTTACTGTTTGAATTCTCTTGGTTTGTGTTTTTACCTTTCCCTACTCTACTGTGAGCTTTTTGAAAACAGTTACTGTGTCTGCATATCATAGTACCTGATACATCGTAAATCCAAAGCCCAAACCAGTTATCATCAACTCAGTTCTGATTTATGGCAACCCATGTATATCAGAGTAGGATAGTGTTTCATAGGGTTTTCAATGGCTGATTTTTTTGGAAGCAGATTGCTGGCTCTTTCTTCCGAGGCATCCCTGGGTAGACTGGAACCTATAACCTTTCAGTTAGCAGCCAAGTGCATTAACTATTAGAACCACCAGGTTCATCATAAACCAAAACAAACCAAACCCACTGCCACCGAGTTGGACTTGAATCATCGTGACCCCTCCTTGGGTTTCCGAGGCAGTATCACTACAGAAGTAGATTGCCCAACCTTCCTTCCAAGGAGTGGCTGGTGGGTTTGAACTGCCAGCCTTCTGGTTAGCAGTCAAATGCCTTAGGCACTATGCTACCAGAGCTCCCTGCTCAGTAAATAATAGCTGATTAATGAGTAAGTAATCTATGTTGTTGCTGTTGTTAGGTGTCATTCAGCTAGTTCTGACTGATAGTGACCTCATGAACAACAGAATGATATGCTGCCCAGTCCTGTGCACCATCCTCACGCTCACTGCCATGTTTAAAACTATTGTTGCAACCACTGGGTCAATCCATCTCGTTGAGGCTCTTTCTCTTTTTCAGTGACCCTCTACTTTACCAAGAATGATATCCTTCTCCAGGAACTAGTCCTCCCTTATAACATATCCAAAATACATGAGATGAGGTCTCACCATCCTTGCTTCTAAGGAGTATTCTGGCTGTACTCCTTTGAAGACAGATTTGTTCACCCTTCTGGCAGTCCATGGTTTACTTATGATTCTTCACCAACACCATAATTCAAATGCATCAATTCTTCAGTCTTCCTTATTCATTGTGCAGCTTTTACATACATATGTGGTGATCGAAAATACCATGGCTTGGATCAGGCACACTTTAGTCCTCAAAGTGACATCTTTGCTTTTTAACACTTTAAGGAGATCTTTTGCAGCAGATTTTCCCTGTATAATACATTGTTTGACTTCTTTACTGCTGCTTCCATAAGCATTGATTGTAGATCCAAGTAAGATGAAGTCCTTGGCAATTTCAATCTTTTCTTCATTTATCATTATGATGTTTATTGGCTGTGAGGATTTTTGTTTTCTTTATGTTGAGGTGTCTTTATATTGAGATTCATAGTCATAATTACTGGTTCAGGAGTGGGGATATGTTGGTGCTTAATAGAAAAGGTCCAATTCCTGCTTTGTTGTTGTTGTTGCTGTTAGGTACCATAGAGTCAGCTCTGTCTCATAGTGACCCTATGTGCAGCAGAATGAAACACTGCCCAGTCGTGCATCATCCTCACAATCCTTGCTATACCAGAGCCCATTGTTGCAGCCACTGTCAATCAATCTCTTTTAGGTTCTTCCTCTTTTTTGCTGACCCTCCTGCTTGAAAAACCAAAACTAAACTCACTGACCGTCAAGTCAGATCCGACTCATAGTGACCCTTCCTTGGGTTTCTGAGGCAATGACACTATGGAAGTAGATCACCCAGTCATCCTTCCAAGGAATGGGTGGTGGGTTTGAATTGCCAGCCTTCTGGTTAGCAGTCAAATCCCTCAGGCACTACCGTCTAAAATTATTATTCTGAGGAATGTCCAGTAGTCACACAACTACAGCTTCAATTGGTAAAACTAGTTTCATTATTTCAATAAACCTGACAGAAATGGTACATGCATCTAGAGAAAGGCACAGGTAAACCAAAATGTCAAGTTTCTTTGCTCTTAACTCAGAATTCATATTAGGTGGAAACTGGGAGTGGCTCAGAAAAACTCAAGCTCAGAGCCTTTTTCTGCTGATGACACTGCACTGGCAGTTTGAAAGAGTCAAGTCATAGTTTGGGTATTCTCATCTAGAGGCCTAAGGAAAGGATGGGCAAGAGCCCACACTTGCCCTTGGGTTGCTCTCCCTCTCCTCATTTATTCACAGCAACTACCCTCTCTGGTCCAAAGATCTCATCTAACTCCTCTCCTTCTCTTCTTTCTTCTTCATTCCACCTTTCCCCCAGCTTTCTTTGGTTTTGTTTTCACTTCTTCCATGTTGGAGGAGTTCTGGTGGTGCAATGGTTAAGAACTCAGCTGCTAACCAGGAAGTTAGCAGTTCAAACCCACCAGCTGCTCTGTAGGATAACATGTAGCAGTATGTTTCCCCAAAAATTATGGCCTTGGAAACCCTATGGGGCAGTTCTACCCTACCCGATGGTTTAATTTGGTTTCCCTTGAATTTCATCCTCCTGTTGAGCAATAAGCTTCACAGGCTTTGGTACCTGAGTAGAAAAGGGGCAGTTTCAAACTATTGCAGAAGAGTTCCTCTAATGGCTCTTTTTCTTGTTGTTAGGTTGAGTCAGTTCCAACCCATAGTCACCCTATGTACAACAAAATGAAACACTGTCCGGTCCTTCCCCATCTTCACAATTGTTGCTATGCTTGAGCCCATGGCTGCAGCCACTGTGTCAATCCATCTCAATGAGGGTCTTCCTCTTTTTCATTGACCCTCAATTGATTCTTAATGAGGTCAGTATTACAGGAATCTGGAAAATCCTTTCAACCCCAACGACTGGTTTGTAAAGCTATTGTTTTGCTGCATAATCCTACTTTGCATGTCAGGAGTAAATACCACCCTCATCCTTTTTCTTTATTACTTCTACAACAAATTCTAATCTTCCCCCAGGCAGATGGGCACCTTAGGCCCATTCTTACAAAAGCCAACAGGAAAAGCTGTTTAAGTCATTTTCATAATATTGCCTCTAATATACTAATTACAACCAACCCAGTGACAAATGCCAGACAGGAACAACTGGGTGATGAGACACAGTAACTTCGTGAGAAGTTCACGGAGGGCTTTCTAGCTCCATCGAACAGCCTGGAAAGGGGAGTAAGGTGATTAGGGGTAGAGTCTCAAAGAGATTGTATTATTCCCTTTATTGAAGCATGGACCACATTTCATTACGGTGTTGAGCAGTCAACTACTTAATTTTACTCAATACTTTTCTCCATTTGAAAAACATGGTCTTAGGACAATTGTTGTTGTTGTTGTTGTTAGGTGCCATCGAGTCATGTCCAACTCGTAGCGACCCTATGCACAGCAAATGAAACACTGCCCAGTCCCGTGCCAACTCCATGATCATTGCTATACTTCAGCCCATTGTCACAGCCACTGTGTCAATCCATCTCGTTGAGGGCCTTCCTCTCTTTCATCGACTCTCTACCTTACCAAGCATGACATCCTTCTCCAGGAGATGGTCCCTTCTGACAACGTGACCAAAGTAGGTGAGATGAAGCCCGGCCATTCTTGCTTCCAAGGAGCATTCTGGCTGCATTGGCATCGATTGTAGAACCAAGCAACATGAAGTCTTTGATAACTTCAATCTTTTCTCCATTTATTGTGATGCTGCTTATAGGTCCAGTTGTGACTATTTTTGTTTTCTTTATATCGAGATGTAATCCATACTGCAGACTGTACTCTTCAATCTTCATCAGTAAGTGCCTCAAGTCATCCTCACTTTCAGCAAGCAAAGTTATGTCATCAGCATATCATAGATTGTATCCAATCTTGATGCCACGTTCTTCTTCATATAATCCAGCTTCTCGGATTATTTGCTCGGCATACAGATTGAATAAGTATGGGGAAAGGATACAACCCTGACACACTCCCTTCTTGATTTTAAACCATGCAATGTCCCCTTGTTCTGTTTGAACAACAGCCTCCTGGTCAATGTACAGGTTCCTCATGAGCACAATCAAGTGTTCTGGAATTCTCATTCTTCTCAATGTCATCCACAAATTGTGATGTACACAATCAAATGCCTTTGCATAGTCATTAAAACACAAGTAAACATCTTTCTAGTATTCTTTGCTTTGAGCCAGTATCCATCTGACAGCAACTATGGTATCCCTTGTTCCACATCCTCTTCTGAATCCAGCTTGCACCTGTGGAAGTTCTCTGTCAATATACTGCTGCAACCGTTTTTGAATTATCTTCAGTAAGATCTTACTTGTGTG
>NW_006922476.1:235518-257193 GCF_000298275.1 Orycteropus afer afer
GTTGTTGTTGTTGTTATGTGCCGTCGAGTCGGCCCCGACTCATAGCGACCCCTCCTTGGGTTTCCAAGGCAGTATCACTACGGAAGTAGGATTGCCCAGCCTTCCTTCCGAGGAGTGGCTGGTGGGTTTGAACCGTCAGCCTTCTGGTTAGCAGTCAAGTGCTTTAGCCATCCTATCACTGACAGCATTATACTTCAGAACAGATCTTGAAACATCCTTTGTGATGATGAATGCCACACCATGCCTCTTCAAACTGTCATTCCTGGCATGGTTGTCTGATTCAAAATGGCCAAAACCAGTCCATTTCAGCTCACTAATGCCTAGGATATCAATCTTTATGGGCTCTGTTTCATTTTTGACAACTTCCAACTTCATGCTTTGTACATTCCATGTTCCAATTATTAATGGATGTTTGCAGCTGTTTCTCCTCAACTTAAGTCGTGCCACATCAGCATGGAGGTCTCGAAAGCTTTACTTTATCCATATCATTAAGGCTGGTCCTACTCTGATGATGCAGCTCTTTCCTGGTCCAATTTGAGAGCCTTCCGACCTAAGTGGCTTGTCCTCCTGCACTGTATCGGACAATGTTTTGGGCTATTCATAAAGTTATACACTAATGTATCAGACAGTGTTTCTCTGCTATTCATAGGTTTTCTCTGGTCAATTCTTTGAGGAGTGGATGGCCTCCTCCTTCTTCCTAGTCTGTCTCAGTCTGTAAGCTGTTGAAACCTGTGCACCATGTGCAACCCTACTGGGTTTGAGACACTGGTGGTACAGCCTCAGGACATGTAGTCTTGGATAAACGTGTGAGTCTTTCAGAGATCATTACCTAGTGATTTTTTTTTTATTATTATTCTAATGTTTTTTGGTGATATTTTTAAAATCAATTTAATTTTATGGAGTAGTTTTAGATTACAGAAAAACTGCACAGAAAGTACAGAGAATTGCCACATATCTCCTCCTCCTCCATCCTGCACACCACCCAGGAATGCCTGGAATTCTGTAGCCTGCCTTTATTCAAATTCCTCGAAGTCATAGACTAGATTCACTTAGGTTAACTTGATTGGTATGATCTGTGATAGTTTGAAGGCAGTTGGGATTGAAGATTTGTTATTAATGGGTAAGTGATAAAGAGTCCAAGATGAGTCTAGGAAAAGGCAGTGCCTAGCCAAAGTTCTGTAGATGCTAGAAAAGAAATGTGTGGACTTTCTGAGACTTTGGCTTATTTATTTTTTCTTCTTTTACACACTGGTTTGATAACCATTTATTGTATACTTATGTATTAGGTAGGTTCCATGAGTGCCTGGTATATAGTAGGTGTACCTCAAATATGTATGAAATTTATGCATAAATTAAAAAATGATTTGTGGGAGGAGTTCCTCCTTTTGTGGACCTGCTCCCTGTTTCCTGCTCTTTTTGTCTGGTCACTTCTATAACAGATTTGGTTCAAACTCTGATGCTTTCTGATTTCTCCTGGCTGCTTGCTGGAACAGACATCATTTCTGTCTCATTCATACATCCTGACCACATTATTCTTTAGACCCTAGCTTGTCAGTCATAACCTGCATGTTTCTAAATCCATTTTCATAGCTTTTCATTTGGTAGGAAAACTTGGATTTAATTTCAATATTCATAAATGAATTATACTTTTGGCTTTTCTATATAGTTTCCTTTTGTTTTATGCCCCCTAGCTGGGATTTTCTTCTTCATAAATAGATCAGGGTTAATAAGAATGAGAGCTTGTGAAAAATTCTATTTTAGACAAGAATTGAGAGAAGGATGTCCTTATTTACCAAGGGCATTTTTTCTTTTTATTAATTCTAATTTATGGCATGCATTTTGTGAGAAGATGAAAGGAAACAAAACCAACTTAATTATTATTGAAGGAGCCCTGAGGTGAAGCAATGGTTAAATGCTTGGCTGCTAACCTAGTGGTTGGTGGTTCTAACTCACCAGTAGTTCTACAGGGGAAAAGACCTAGTGATCTGCTCCTGTGAAGGTTATAGCCTAGAAAACTCAATGGAGCAGTTCTTCTCCTCATTTGAATTGAAATCCATTCAAGGGCACACAACAACAACAACCACAATAAGTTAGCCCCTGGGCTCCAAACTCTTTCTCCTGGATGTCCTGTTGAAGCCTGGCATTTAGTGGTGGTGTTGTGAGGTGCTGTCAAGTTGACCTTAGGTACAACATAACAAAATACTGCCTGGTCCTGAGCCATCCTCACAATTGTTGCTATGCTTCAGCTCATAGTTGCAGTCACTGTGCCAATCCTTCTCATTGAGAGCCTTCCTCTTTTCTGTTGACCCTCTGCTTTACCATGATGTCCTTCTCCAGAGACTGGTCTCTCCTGACAGCATGACTAAAGTACCAGAGATGAAGTTTGGCCATTCTCAATTCTAAGGAGCATTCCAGCTCTACTTCATCCAAGTCAGATTTGTTTGTTCTTCTGGCAGTCTATGATATATTTAATATTCTTTGCTGACACCACAATTCAAATGCATCAATTCTTCTTCAGTCTTCCTTATTCATTCTCTGACTTTTGAATGCATATGATATTTTCGGTCATGGCACTTAGTAGGTCTTGATAAATGCTTCTTTAATGACTGGAAAGGAAGCAGAGAGGTTACAAAGCTCCAATTAGTTCAATAAAATGATTAAAATGTAAATGAGAAAAAAGATTGAAATGGAACTGAAGTTCCAGAGTTCTCTGTGGATCTTGTTTCTCATCTCTGCCTCTTCTTCATTGGCATTGATAATTGAAAGGTGACTGCATTTAATCTCAAATTTATTAATTGATATTCAATTTATTTTCTCTGAAAAATCAGTGTTGTCTGAATATTTTACTATTCCTCAAATTGATTTATTCAATTAATTTTCCAAGTTTTGACTCGATTTTCTCTTACAAGCTTGCTCCAGACTTCTGAATGGTGAAGATAAATTACCCCTCTAAAACTGCTGGAAAGTTAGTGGTAAAGCTTAATGTAACAAAAGTCTCAATTTATAGAATCTAATTTTCCAGAGATGCAGGTTTTATTAAATGAAAATGACTGTTCCAACCCCTGGTTTAAAATCTGCCTTATGCTCAAAGTGACGACAGAGGTACCAGCATTAGTGTTTCAGGTAATTCTTTTCAATGACTTGCCCTTTAAACACCCTCGATTACATGCATTAGTTGGAATTTCTGCTTCATGAGCTTGTCCATTTCATATAGTTTTCTTGGTCTTCTTGCTTCTTTGCATCAGATGGGTGTGATTATTCTGAGATTTCCTTCTCTACCTATTACCCAATCACCCTCCCCCCTTTCTCAGTTTCCAAAAACTGCTCTGGTTTCTCTCCAGGCATAAGTCTTTCTCTTATAGATTTCCTCTTTTTTCTTCCCCGGGTTAGCCATTTGTGATTTATTTCCTTGGTGGTCAGATTTGTTACACAGTGAAAATGTCAACACCTGCAAGTTTCTTCTTAGCTCTTGTATCCTTTATTGAGAACAATCCGTTGATTTCCATTTTTATATAATATTATTTTTAATGGTAGTGCCCTTGACCCTGACCTGTTCTGTGAAAATGAAATTTTGTTTTATTTTACCTCATTTTATGCTGGGTCTGGAAGCCAATATTTTTATACTTGAAAGCTACATATTCTAGGTTTTCTTCCCCTGACTCATATTGACAAATGTTTCTTGGATCTTCAGTTAGTGTTAGCATGAAAACTAGCATAACAAAAAAGAATCAATTGGCCTAGAGATTATCATTAGTGCTTGCGGATTTTTAATCATACAATCAATGATTTTACTTCAGGTTTTGTGTCCTAATGTAATATATTAACCCTTATTGCTTAGAAGCCTAGAATTAGCCTATTGGATGACAGTAATTATTTATAAATAGACTAAAGTGATGAAAGAAATAGGAGGAAATAATCAGGGAAAGAAGGAGCTCTAATGGTACTGTGGTTAAAGCACTGGGCTGCTAACCGAAAGGTCAGCAATTTGAACCCACCACTTGCTCTATGGGAGAGATGAGTTGGAATCAACTGGATGGGAGTTTACTTCTTTCTTTTTTTTAAATCAAGGAAAAAGTTGGAAAAATTATTGCAGGCTGGTAATTGCTCTTAATTAAGAACACTATTAGAGATTTTATTTAACATATGTGATGCTACTTCTATAATAATTGAGTTTAAACTGGCCACATCTTTCTTAGATATTTTCTAAATGTCCCAGTAACATTGGAGTACCTCTTCTTCTTTGCTCTCTTCACAATCCAAGAAAGGGGAAGGAAGCAATTAAATACAACGAGTTTTCTTCTTCTCCTGTTGATGTGGATGAAAGTTTGGATCTGCTTTATATAATACAGGAAACTTGGTGGTACAGTGGTTAAAGCACTTGGCTGCTAACAAAAAGGCCTGTGGTTTGAACCCATCAGCTGTTCTTCAGGAGTAAGATGTGGCAGTCTCCTTCTGTAAAGATTTAAAGCCTTGAAACCCTATGAGGGCAATTCTACTTTGTCCTGTCAGGTCATTATGAGTTGGAATCCACTTGATGGTAGTGATTTGGGTTATATAATACACTGTGATGCCTGGCTCTCAAGCAAGAAAGTAAAAAACTATGATTGTGTCTCCATTTCCTTTATCTCCCATCTCAAAATGTTTTTTTAAAAAATTGTATACAGATGAAAATGGATACATGCATTGTGGAAAAAGAAAATAAATAAGCAACTCTATGCCTAAAATGTCAACACAAATATTTGTTTCCAGCACCTGCAACTAATATGACAACCCCTGACTAGACCTAATTCAAAAACTATTGCAGCAGTACATCAACAAGAAATGCCAGAAATTCAATCTGGATTTAAAAGAGAACATGGAATGATGGATATCATTGCTGATGTCAGATGGAATTTGGCTGAAAGTAAAGAATACCAGAAAGACGCTTACCTGTGTTTCATTGACTATGCAAAGGCATTCATTTGTGTGGGTCGTAACAAATTATGGGTAACATTGAGAAGAATGGGGATTCCAGAACATTTCAGGGGACTCATGTAGAACCTATACATAGACCAAGAGGCAATCATTCAAACAGAACAAGGAGATACTGTATGGTTTAAAATCAGGAAAGGTATGTAACAGGTTGTATCCCTTCACCATACTTATTCAGTCTGTTTGCTAAGCAAATAATCCAAGAAGCTGGACTATGTGAAGAGGAACATGGCATCAGAATTGGAGGAAGACTCATGAACAACCTGCAATATGCAGATGACACAACCTTGCTTGCTGAAAGTGAAGAAGACTTGAAGCACTTACTGATGAAGATCAAATACTATAGCCTTAATGTGGATTACACCTCAACATAAAGAAAAAAAAATTCTCACAACTGGACCAATAAGCAGCATCACGATAAATGGAGAAAAGATGGAAGTTGTCAGGGATTTTGTTTTACTTGGATCTATAATCAATGCCCATGGAAGCAACAGTCAAGAAATCCTACAATATATTGCATTAGGCAACTCTGCTGCAAAAGACCTCTTCAAAATGTTAAAAAGCAAAGATATAATTTTGAAGACTGAGGTATGCCTGACCCAAGTCATTGTATTTTCAATCACCTCATAAGCATCCAAATGGTGGATCATGAATAAGGAAAACTGAAGAATAGATGCCATTGAATTATAGTGTTAGCAAAAAATATCGAATATACCCACCAGCCACTCCTTGGGAAGATTGGGCAATCTGCTTCTGTAGAGATATCGCCTTGGTAGTGAATTTGGTTTTTTTTTTTTTGGTTTTACCAGAATTTCTGTTGTGGAGCTCTGGTAGTGTAGTGCCCAGTTCAAACCACCAGCCACTCCTCAGAAGGAAGGTTGGGCAAGCTACTTCCATAGTGATATTGCCTCGGAAACCCAAGGAGGGGTCGCTATGAGTCGGGTCTGACTTGACGGCACATAACAACAATATATGCATGTGAAACTGGACAATGAATAAGGAAGTCCGAAGAAGAATTGATGCCTTTGAAATTGGTATTGGCAAAGAATACGGAAAATAGCATCGACTGCCAGAAGAACAAAGAAGTCTGTCTTGGAAAACGTACAGCCTGAATGAATGCTCTTTAGACGTGAGAATGGCCAGACTTCGTCTCACCTACTTTGGTCATGTTGTCAGAAGGGACCAGTCTCTGGAGAAGGATATCATGCTTGGTAAAGTGGAGGGTCAGGAAAAAAAGGGAAGACCCTCAATGATTGACATGGTGGCTGTAAAGGTAGGTTCAAGGATAGCAAGGATTGTGAGGATGGCTCAGGACTGGGCAGTGTTTCCTTCTGTTTTATATAGGTCGCTATGAGTCAGAGCCAATTTGATGGCACCTAACAACAACCACCAGAAGAACAAACAATATATCTTGGAAGTCTAGCCTGATCATCTTAAGAAGCAAGGATGGCGAGACTTTGTCTGACATAATTTACCAGTTATTAGGGGGCATGAGTCACTGGAGAAGGACATCATGGTTGGTAAAACAGGGTCAGCAAAAAAGAGGAAGACCCTCAATGAGCTGGATTGACACAGTGGCTGAAACAATGGGCTGAAACATAGCAACAATGTGAGATGGTGCAGGATCATGCACTACCAGTGTTTTTGTCTGTTGTACACAGGGTCACTATGAGTTGAAACTGATTTGACAGCACCTAACTCTGGTAGTGTAGTGCCTAAGGCATTTGACTGCTAACCAGAAGGCTGGAGGTTCAAACCCATCAGCCACTCCTCAGAAGGAAATTTGGGCAATCTACTTCCGTAGAGATACCACCTCGGAAACCCAAGGAGGGGTTGCTATGAGTTGGATCCGACTCGACAGCAGGGCATTTGGTTTTTGATTTTAACAACAGCAAGGACTGACTTGTCCTAACCACCCTACCTCCCAAATAGAAATCTTGGACAAGTGCTCTTGTTCACCTGAATTTGAGGCCATGTCAGTCCAGAAGACAAGACAAACGAGTACACTGCATATCATTCTCTTATTTCAGTAGTGACATTTTTTTTTTTTTTTTTTGTAAGGAGGCCACACTGCTCCTCAAAGAACTACTGCTTCTCCTGATGTTTTGTTAATGAGTGTCCATTAATTAAAACACAATTTAACAAACCAATGAATACTGAATTTTGGTTGTCAGCCAATTATAGACCCCAATAAGTGACTTTATGCTGTTCCTTTCCTCAGATTTAGCCTGCCCAACTTTTATCCCCCTTAGATCCACAAGCTTTTAATAGACTTTCAATTTATAATCTAGTGTCTCTGGTTGAAAATGTACAAATATATTTACATGAAAGTTGAATTCTTATAGGGAATTTTTTTTTTTTTCCCACTAGTTGCCACCAGCCAGTTTTGACTCATGGTGCCCTCTTGTGGGCCAGAATAGAACTATGCTCAGTAGAGTTAAGGCTGATTTCTTAGAAGTAGATTGCCAGGCCTTTCTTTATAGTCTGTCTTGGTCTGGAAGCTCTCTTGAAAACTGTTTAACATTATAGCAACACACAAGCCATACAAGAAGGGTAGTTACTGTGCTTGAGGTGCATTGGCCAAGAATTGAATCTGAGCCTCTAATCTGGGCCTCCCATGAGGCAGGGAAGAATTCTACCACTGAACCACTGCTGCCACTTATAGGGAAATAGTCCCTTTGAATTTAATTGTAAGAATTACTCTGCAGAAAGTCAGAGGCACTCTTTACAGGGAAAGGGTAGTGAACGGGGCATCTTAGGGTACTGCTCATAGACCAAGATAGCCTCAAATATCAGGCTGAGTTGAGGCTCTGCAGGATCTGGGCAATTTGAGCAAACAAGGATACAGTGCTTGCTTAAGTTGGAGTCAGAGGGGCAAGGACATTTTAGTATTTTATGTAAGGTTCTCAGTTTGCCACATTGCATCTCTGTAGGGAAAAACATTTCACAATATTTCTTTCAATGAAGAATCTAATGTGATTTACAACAATTCAGAGGGACACTTGTTTGGAATGGTGTTCTTTGCAGATTAATGATGATGGCAAAAAGCAGTGTGCCCACATCTGTTGAGAATTAAAGGTTCTTGGAAACATGTTTGTCACGAACTTTTAGTGAGGAGTTCACAAAAGTATTCGTTCAGACCCTCTGTTTTTAGAATGAAAATAAATCACCACACACACACACACACACACACACACACACAAACACAGAGAGAAAATTGGAAGGGAATGCATTGAAAGTCTGACAGTGTTTATCTAAAATGGTGAGATCCTATTTTCTCTTTTGTGTGTGTGCTAATATGTGTATTCTAAAGTTCTCTACAAAGTGGATACAAAAAATATTAAAAAATTAAATTTTATTTTTTGCCTTTCAACACTGCACTTGGTTTTGAGGTCATGGCAAAACAAAGTAAAATGAACAAAAAAAGAACAAACTTCCTAGAACTCCAGGAAGTTAAGTGAAAAGCAAAGAAACCTTTTGCAGAAGCATGGAGTAGAGGTGGGTTGCTATAGCAAGCCAAGTAAATGCCTTGCTCCTCCCCCAAGTACCCCAGCATAGAGAATGACCATGACAGCCAATAGCAGTTCAGATAACAAACCAAAGAGAGAGTGAGCGGCTTTTATTTGAATTGTCAGCCTTAGCCTTGAGATACAGTGCAAGTGATTTTAACAGCCAAATCACATCTTTGCGAACAATGTCACAAAGATAGAAAAGAAGCATTATATATATATTTTTTTAATCTCACAGATATCCTGAATAAAGTACACTTGGTTCCAATTTCATCTTGATAGCACATCACAGATCACAGTGACAGCTTCGCTGGAAGGATCGCTGATGCTGGGTTTAGGTTGTTTTTTTCCACTCCGAGTGGAAAAGCTCTGCGTTTTCATTAGCACACACCCAGCCCAGATCCATTGCTATTACTTACCATTTAAAAATTCTTGGCTTTGATGGATTTCTTAGCACAAGTACCAGAATACCCTGGCCTCTGGAGAATGCAGATGGGTCGGGTGAGCTTCAGCAAGGATACCATCTAACTAAACACACCAAGGTATCACCTACCATCTGCCACAACATATGCTTAAAAGACATGATTTACAGACTATCTGGTTTCCTAGGTCCTCATGATACCCAATACAGGACCTTAGCTATGTTTTCAAAGGCATCAGGAAACAAAACAATGAAGATCTTCTGCAGGTCTCTGGCATTGGGGGCGTTTATTTACTAAAAGGTCCAAAGAACCTGGAAGATTCAGCACAGCTGCTCGTAAAGGAATGATTTGCTTCTTCCTTCTCCCTGGTAGGATCAGACCCCAGAATTTTGAGTATCTAAGTTAAAGGTCCCAGGCAAGGTCACACTGTCAATAATCTTAGGTTGATCCTGGAGTTTATAGGCCTGGGTCTAGCTTGGTTTGGGTCTTTATGTTAAGTAGGGTCCAGCAGAAGAAACAGAAGAAGGTCAGAGACAGTGCCAGGCCACTCCTGAGAGGAAAACTGTATGTAAACAGGCACTAGACAGCAGATGGGACCTCGTCTCTAAAGAGTTGATATCATCATCATGAGCATGAGTCAGCATCTCTGATTCTTTGTACCTCAAGGGCTCCAGGGAGAACAGGTGTAGGCAGAGGGGGAGGAGAAAAACAGTGAAGAGGAAAAGCCACAGAGGAGGAGAGGTGTAGTTTCACACTGCACATGCCTTCCTAGCCAGATGGGAATTGTTGAGCAAAGAAATGGTGTTACATGACTCTATTGCTCACAGCTTCTAGCATGGTGATGAGTCAGCAAAAGAAAGGGAGACTAGAGGAGAGACAGCCTGCCTGCCCCCACACATACAGACATTCCCTGGGTTATGAATGAGATCAGTTCCTAAGTGTGTCTTTAAGTCAAATTTGTAGGTAAGTTGGAATAGGTTCATGCAATTCTTATTTAGTCTTACTTTAATGTGAGAAATGGCTCGAAGTCTTCGATGACAAAAAAGCTGCACATACAGCAAGTGAAGGTGATTGTGATGAAGCATCTGTTGAGTAGAAGTTGGTTTAATCCTTTCAGAAAAAAAAAAAAAAAAAAAAAACCCAAGCCCACTGCTATCGAGTTCATTCCAACTTACAGCGAGCTCCATAGGCTTTCTAAGTCTGTAAATCTTTATGGAAGCAGACTGCCTCCTCTTTCTCCTGAAGAATGGCTGGTGGGTTGAAACCACCAACCTTTTGGTTAGCAGCCCAATGCGTTAACTACAGTGCCACCAGAGCTCCTTATCCTTTCAAAGTGAGGGCATATTTATATAACATTAAAGGCAAATATGAGTTATCCACCAGGCTTTTGTAACCCAGGAGACTTACTGTGTACATATATGTGCATTTTGGGCAGTAGAGACATGACACTTCCACTCACTCAGGAACCCTTTAGTTCTACCATGGATTCTTATTCTTCCCAAAGATTTCAAATTTCTGAACTATCCTTCAAGATTGTCACTGATGCCAGTGAGATTTTGGTGGGGGTGTGATGTTGTCAGTAACACTTCCCTGAACCTACCTGAGGGAGAATCATGCATATGTGATGAATCTTTGGGAATAGCCGGATCCTGCTGTTCTCATCTTATTTTATTTATCTTTAAAATATATCCAGAATTTGACCACATCATATCACCCACACTGCCACCACCTTGGTCCAGACTGCCATATCCTTTTGCCTGCATTAATGCTATAGCTTTCTAATTGGTCTCCCTGCTGCTAAGATTTGCACTCACCCCTCCGCTCTCCAGCCCCCCCATAGCTATTCTTGACACAGCAGTCAGCATGATGCTCTGAAAACATTGGTCACATCACATCACTGCCCTGATCCATGAGTCATTATAGGATATGGCCCCATTACCTCCCTGATCTCCTCCACTGCACTCCTCTCATCCATTTTGCTCTAGTCACGTGCCAGGTGCACTGCCATCTCTCGAGACCTTTGCACTTGCAGTTCTATCTGCTTGGGAGGTTTTTTTCCTAGATACTGGTATCCATCAAGTCTGTGTTTAAATGTCTTCCCAGTGAGGTCTGTTGCCATGAGTCGATTCCAATTCATAGCAACCCTATGTAACAGAGTAGAACTGCCTCCCCAGGGTTTTCTGGGCCATGATCTTTATGGGAGCAGATTACCAAGTCTTTCTTCCATGGAGCCACTGGGTGGGTTCAAACTGCCAATACTTAGGTTAGAGGAGCTCTGGTAGCCTAAGACACTTGACTGGTAACTAGAAGGCTGGCAGTTCAAACCCACCAACCGCTCCTCGGAAGGAAGGTTGGGCAATATACTTCCCTAGTGATACTGCCTTGGAAACCCAAGGAGGGGTCGCTATGAATTGGAGACGACTCGATGGATGGCGCATAACAACAACACTTAGGTTAGCTGTGTTGTTGTTGTTATGTGCTGTCTAGTCGGACCTGACTCATAGCGACCCTCCTTGGATTTCCGAGGCAGTATCACTACGGAAGTAGATTGCCCCATCTTCCTTCCGAGGAGTGGCTGGTGGGTTTGAACTGCCAGCCTTCTGGTTAGCAGTCAAGTGCCTTAGGCACTATGCTACCAGAGCTCCTCTTAGGTTAGCAGTAGAGCATTTAACCATTGTACCACCAGGGCTCCTTTAATGAGGCCTACCCTGACTAATTTTATTTAGAATTGCTTTTCCTCCCCCCACCCCTTCCCTGGTACTTCCTACCACACTTCCCTATTTATTAATTTTTTTTTTCTTTTCTCTATAGTATGTAGCGGCAGAGCTCTGGTGACGTAGTGTCTAAGGCATTTGACTGCTAACCAGAAAGCTGGTGGTTTAAACCCACCAGCCACTCCTTGGAAGGAAGATTGGGCAAACTACTTCCATAGAGATACTGCCTTGGAAACCCACGACGGGGTTGCTATGGGTCGGATAGACTCGACGTTAGTGAGTTTGACTTTTTGAGTATAGTACATAGCAGTTACCACTTTCAAAAAATATATTTTGGTTATTGTCTGCCCCCATCACTAGATTTAAAGCTTCACAAAGACAGGGATTTTTACTATGTCTCCTTCATAGCTGTACTTAAAATGGTGTTTTACACATAGTAGGTGCTCAGAAAATATTTGCTAAATTTAATCTGCTGAATTTTTTAAGAAGTCTTACAGGTAGTTTTCTTCTGTTCAGATTTGTATATTTGAAAGGTCATATCTGATTTGAACAAGAAAATTATTTGTAACATCTTACACATGCCATCTGGAGGCTGTTCAACAGACCATATATGAAATGAGTTGTACCAAAAAAAAAACCCACTGCCATCAAGTGGATTCTGACTCATAGCGACCCTACTGGACAGAGTAGAACTGCCCCATAGGGTTCTAAGGCTGTAAATCTTTATGAAGCAGACTGCCTCATCTTTCTCTTGCAGAGCAGCTGGTGGGTGAGAACTACTGACCTTTAGATTAGCAGCCAAATGCTTTAGTCACTGAGCCACCAGAGCACCTTAAATGGTTTGTAATTAGCAGTTAAATATCCTATGGCTAGAATTCTATACAAAGAGAGACTTCAGGTCTTTGATGTTCCTTCTCAAATGAGGTTGAAGAAAGAGTGTACATTTTATTACCTAGGCTGTATCTGGTGTATAGAAAACTACATTTGTTTTTAGCATTTCTTTCTAGCAAATAACTTTTGAAAATGCTAACAGTTTTAAAATGAAATAAAATAAAGAAATATAGAGGTAGATTTGAAGCCAGATCTCTCCAAGCCCATCTGTATACTTGTTTATTTTTTATGAGGTTTGTTTCATTAGAAATTTGGACATAAATGATGAGAGCTTATTGGATTGGTTTTGGTCATGTAGTTGAAATAGCTGTGGAGGGACAATAACTTTAGAGGCCTTTCAAGGATATTATCCAATACATGTACTGATGTTGTTTATATCTATCAGTCCTACTGGCTAAAACGCCATAATTATTCTCTTGACTTTTTTTTTGTGAATTGATATCACTATTGAAAATAACATTCCTGAAGACAGAGCAAGGTAATATTCACATTTTTAAAAGCTATCTTATTATGTTTACCTTGCTGTTAAGTGTATTTCTTATTTAGCCTAGAAATGCTGTACTGTGGCAAAATATTGTATCTTATATAATGATTATAATTTAAAAATGAAAACCACTAGGTATCTTTTCTTCTTTGCTTTGGTTTTTCAGGCTATGTGATTTTTTGGCTCTATCTGTAAACATATATAAAATGAATAACAGTAAATGAATTACAGAGATATAATTCCATTCAGGTTCTGAAAACAGCTTTTAGCCTCAAGAGCAATGTCAGATCAGAATTGCAAGACAGAATTATAGCTCTGTTACTCAAGGTTTGCTTGTTGTTAATTTTATGGAGAACATAAAAGCTAATGTAAAGCATCTGTTTTATCCTTGACCCCTTTAAGAAAGCTGTATCCATGGCAGCTAATACCAGGTGGGAGGAGGAGGAGGAGGAGGAGGAGGAGGAGGCCCTGAATCCTCCTGGGGCATTTCAAGCAACAGAAATGCCATGTCTGTTGAATATCTCTTAGACATCTAAAAAGTTAGATCCATACAGTGGTAAAGTTAGAGTAAATTGTACTCTATTCAATCAACAAAAACCTAATTGAGCTCAAACTATGTATCACAACCTGTTGTAGATGCTGGAATCACAACAATGAACAAGTCAGACAAGAATCCCTGGCCTTGTGGAACATATTTAAGGTAGAGGAGATAGGCAATTAACAAGTAGAATACAGATGATGTCATTGCTATTGTTAGTTGTGGTTGAGTTGATTCTGACTCATGGTGACCCTGTGTGCAGAGTAGAACTGCTCTGCAGGGTTTTCAAAGCGGCAGCCTTTCAGAAGCAGATCATCAATAGATGTGATAAATATTGTGAAAAGAAAGAAAACCAGTTAAGGAAAGATAGTTTAAGGAAGGTAGGGCCTTCAGGGCTGGGGCTGGGGTGGTTCTTTTAAATAGGGTGGTTAAATGGAAGAAGAGTGCAAAAAACCAAGGGCATTTGGAAGCAATCAGCCTTAGGACACAATGGCCCTCAAGACCAGAAGAACTAGATGGTGCCCGGCTACCAATGCCAACCACTCAGGAAAGGATCGAATCTGGAGATCCTGGATAGAGTGGGAGGAAAAACACGGAACAAAATCCAAAAGCACAATAATAACCAAAATTACTGGTCGGATGGAGTTTGGTGAGACCCCCAATACTATGGCCCTGGGATACATTTTGGGCCTGGAATAAATTCACTCCCAGGGGCTGTCTCTCAGCCCAACAGTAAACAAGATGTACACACAGACCACTCAACTCAGGTGACACACCCACATACTCTATGGAAGGGCAACCCTTGGAGCAATTGACCAGGGGGCACCAACGGTGCAGCATTAAGATGGAGGAAATGTAGGACACACAGAAATGCATAGCTATGAGGGGCACGGTGTGTGTGTGTGTGTTACTGGGCAGGGAGGGGAGGAGACTGGATTAGGGTTGGGAGGATAGCCAGTGCAAAGACCCTGAGGTGGAAGACTTGGCAGAATGAGCAGCAATTCCAACGTAGGCGAGAAAGGGAGTGATCGGTGATGAAGTCTAGGAAGATTTCAGGGAACCAGATTCTATAAGGCTTTCTAGGTCAAAGGGAGGCCTTGAGTTTCTCTGAGTAGGATGGGAAGCCACTGGAAAGTTTTGAACAGAGAAATAATTACATTTCAAAAGAGTCATTCTGGCTACTTCAAGGAAAATAGGCATTTGGGAGTCAAGGATAAAATAGAAGACAAGCTAAGGAGTCCTTGCCCGGTGCAAATAGTTCAGCATTATCCAAAAGTTTGGCACTTTGAACTCACCCAGAGATGCCTTGGAAGAAAGTTCTGGTAATCTGCTTATGAAACATCAGCCACTGAAAACTCTATGGAGCACAGTTGTGCTCTTACATATGTGGGTTGCCATTAATTGGAATTGACTCAATAGCAACTGGATTTTTTTTTTTTTTTTTTTGTAGGAGGCTACTCCAAAAATCCAGGCAAGAGATCCAAGTAGCTTGGAGGAAGGTGGCCAGTGGAGGTAGTAAGATGTGTTCTAAATTTTATTATAAATTGAAGGTGAACCCAACAGGATTTGCTGACAGATTGAATATGGGATCACATCACAGGCCCATCTTCCTGGAATCACTCTCCAGGTACACAGAGATCTTGGAGATTCCTTCTTCCTGCTTTGGCTCTGATGATGAGATCTCAACAGTATACCATTGATCATATTTGGTGTTTGCTTCTTCCTTTGCTAGTTTTTGCCCTGGGCACATATTTAACATTTTCTAGGGCACAAGGTGGTGCTCTGGTAGCATAGTGCCTAAGGCACTTGACTGCTAACCAGAAGGCTCTTGGTTCAAACCCACCAGCCACTCCTCAGAAGGAAGGTTGAGCAATCTACTTCCATAGTGATACTGCCTCGGAAACCCAAGGAGGGGTCGTTATGAGTTGGGTCTGACTCAATGGCACATAACAACAACAACAACAACAACAGGACACAAGGACATGATTCTGCTGCCACTCTGTTACCTGAAACTCAGTGTCTTCCTGCCATTGCAAGGAGTTCCTGGTAAAGCTCAGCAGGTCTTCTGGATCCAAGAACAACATGCATTTTCACTCCTCATGGTGTCACTTATTTCTCCACTGTAATCTCAGATGTCTCTTCCCTTCAAACCACTTCATGTTTATACTGATACAATAACCTTTGTACTCTCTTTTTTCCTGCTGCCAGAAAGCTAGCAGTTAGCATCAAGAATTATCCTTCATCTCTCATACTTTGGTCATGCTATCAGAAGGGACCAGTCCCTAAAGCAGGATATAATAGACGGTCAGTGTAAAAGGGGAAGACCTTCAATGAGATGGATTGACACAGGGGCTGCAACAGTGGGCTCAAGCATAGCGAGGACTGTGAGGCAGATACAGGACTGGGCAGTGTTTTGTTTGGAGTCCCTGGGTGGTGCAAACGGTTAAGCACTTTGCTACTAACTGAGGGATTGGTGGTTCGGATCCACCCAGAGGTATCTTGGAAGAAAGACCTGGCAATCTGTGTCTGAATGATCACAGCCATTGAAAACCCTCTGGAGTGCAGTTCTCCTCTTAAACACATAGGTTTTCCCTGAGCCAGAATCAACCGATGGAAACTGGTTTGTCTAAGGTTGGTACTGTTGTCTCCTACGGCTCCTCTGTGGTAACAGAAACAAACAAACAAACAACAACAATAACAACAAAAGATACCTTAGTAATCTCTGAATTTTACATCTTTGATGTTTGATGAAAAACATGCGCAACTGTACACTACAGATGAGTAAGAGAGCACCAATAAGCCTGTGTTTACCTTGTTACTGCTTACTCCATCCCTGTCAAAGACAAAAACAAAAAACAAATCCACTGCCGTGGAGTCAGATCCGACTCATAGCCTCATAGCGACATCTCCTTGGGTTTCTGAGGTGGTATCACTATGGAACTAGACTGTCCAACCATCCCTGTCAGGGATTATAAATTTGAAGAGAGGCTTTGATTCTGTGGGAAGGTGCCATGGGATTGGGAGAGAGTAGATGCCAGCCATATCTAGAAGAAGAATCTTTGATGTTGTGAAGAAATGTGAAATTGTTCGCTAAAGATTAGTAACTAAGTACAAGTAAGCTCGTGCTCACTTTGCTTATTGGATAACCTGGCACTGGGTGTGTATAGGGTGGGACTGCATGGTTAGGAGAACTCAACAGGCCTTGATGCTGTTTAAGTACCACAGCACGTCAAAGGAGTGATTTCCAGCTTCCTGTAGGTACCATTAGCTAAATTGCTCAGGTCATTGTTTCTTGCTTTGAACTTTGGGGGAAGGAGGAAGGGAGAAGTAGATACCTTCCCTTTTTGGCAGAACTCTCTCCCTTTTTGTGTGGAGACTAGAAAAGGAGCCTGCTGTTTAGAAAGTTGCTTTGTTTTTAATTGGCGGGAGGAGGTTTGTGAGAGCTCCTAGCTTTCCACTTGTGTTATGATTTTGTGACAGTGTGAAGTCAATCTTAAGAGCAGTTACAGCTCACCCGAGCTGTCAGTAACTCAGGACTTCAACTCTGATTAAAACCCATGACTAAAAAAATTACCATAATCCAGTGACAGGCATGAAGAGAAAGCCATAATAAGACTGATAACAATGTGCCAGTTAAAAGGCTATTATATTTAATGCCTTACTTCAGCATAAGGAAATCTAGTCCAGGTTCCCATTGATATAACCAGAGGTTTGTTAATAATGTATGTGACCTGGTCTGTTCAGGCCTGCCTTTGATACTTACTATATATGCACACATGGATGCAACAGTTAAGAGGTGCAACTCTCTGGAGTAATTTGTTTGCTGGAAGTTCAGTTGGTGGCAGGGAAGAGAAACTGAATGCTTTCTCTGCTCCAACTCAGTGTGGTTAATAGATCAGCAGGGAATGGGGCTTTTAATCCACAAAGTCCAATTAATTGCCTGAATTCCATTAAACACTTCTCTTGAAGCCTATCACTTTAGGGTACTCAAACACACCCTTATATTGCCTCTTTCATCACCAGAACCATCCAGGACACTTATTTTCCACCTCACCCTGTCTTTGGCCCCAGGATAATGTCACATAATTTGGGCTCATTTCCTTGGGGCCTTCCTAGCCTTGAAAAGCTCATTTGAGCTAAATTATTAAGGATGCTGACAGTTTAAGGTTTAGCCCTTCTAGTTCATTTACTGGGAACTCTGGTAGCATAGTGGCTAAGGCACTTGACTGCTAACCAGAGGCTGGAGGTTCAAACCCACCAGCCACTCCTCGGAAGGAAGATGGGGCAATCTACTTCCGTAGTGATACTGCCTCGGAAACCCAAGGAGGGGTCACTATGGGTCGGGTCCGACTCGATGGCACATAACAACAAACAACAACAACAAGTTCATTTACTTAGGAGCTCTGGTAGTGTAGTACGTAAGGCACTTGACTACTAACCAGAAGGCTGGCAGTTCAAACCCACCAGCCACTCCTTGGAAGGAAGGTTGGGCAATCTACTTCCTTAGTAGTGATACTGCCTCAGAAACCCAAAGAGGGGTCACTATGAGTCAGTCCAACTTGACAGCACATAACAACAACAGTTCATTTATTTATATTTTAACAGGGACCTTTCACCTTGAAGCTCGAAGTATTACTACTCAGAATTTAAGGCACTCAACAAAAGAATTATTCATGTTTATGTGTGTGTAGGTGTTTGAGCCTGTTTGGGGGACATTTTAGATTACACCAAGTAAGTACAGTACTCTTTTGCCTAAACACACGGGGGAGTGATATAGCCCATCATTTGCCTTCTGTGACTCTGCATCTCCCTAGTTCTTCAAAAAAACCAAACCATTGTCATCAAGTCAATTCTGATTCATAGAGACCCTATAGGACAGGGTAGAACTGCCCAAGGATTTCTCTGGTAGCCTAAGGCACTTGACTGTTAACCAGTAGGTTGGCAGTTCAAACTCACCAGGCACTCCTCAGAAAGAGGGTTGGGCAATCTACTTTCGTAGTGATACTGCCTCGGAAACCCAAGGAGGGGTCGCTATGAGTCGGGGTCGACTGGACGGCACATAACAACAACAACAACACAATCTTTATAGAAGTAGATTGCTACTCCCATGAAGCTCTGGTGGGGGGTGGTTCAAACCACTGACCTTTTGGTTAGCAACTAAGTGCTTAACAACTGCACCACCAGGGGGCCCTTCTAGTTCTTTGAAATCAGATTAAATGCTATCCTTTCTTCGTTGAAGTAGATGCACATAAACGTGTCATTTAAACAATATAAGTAGTCATGTGCCATGTGCCACAGTTCTGCATGGCTGAGAAACAACTGTCACTCACCTATTAGTTGAGATGGAGTTGCTCTGTTGGAATAAAGACTTTAAGTCTAAGGAATCTATTTGCCAATATTAATAGAGATATCAATAGAAGACTAAACATTGCTTTTACTTAGCATGGTAGGGACTCTATGTTTTAGTCACACACATGCTCACACACATAGAGAGCAGCCCGCGTCAGTAATTTGTTTGTGTTTAAAAAAAAAAAAAAGGACTCTGGAATAAGAGGAAATGGATACAACATTTAGAGGGAAATTTGACAAGTAAGTATCAAAAGTCTTAAGAATGTACATATCCATTGACTCAGCAATTCTACATCTAGGGATTTATTCTAAGATATTAGACAGAGATGTTTACAAAGAATTTTGTATAAGAAGATATAAGGATGTTCATCAGAGCACTTTTAGTACTAAAATATAAGAAATAGCTCACATGATAACAATAAAAAATTAATACACTGTTATAGTATTTCTAAATTAGGAAACTAAAAGTAGCCATTAAAATTCATATTTTAGGACAATATTTAATGACATGGCCAAATGCTCGTTACATGCTTTGTGGTTTAATAAGTATGTCATAAGACATAGTGTAATCTTATTTTTGTTATATATATTTAAGATATGTATGGAAATAGACTGGAAGGACATACACTAAAATATTAACAGATATTATCTCTGAGTGTTTATATGAGTGATTTTAAATGTCTTCTTTATATTTCAAATTGTCAATGAAGAATTATTACTTTTATAATCATAAAAAAGGTTATTAAAAAGGATAAAACTTATTCATTTAAAAAAAATCATCAGAGAAAACCTTCCAAATTATTGGTAGGATTGGCAAACTATGATGAGCATAGTCAAGATTGTTGGGACAGATTAGGAAAAGAGTTCTGGCTTTGGATTTATGCAAATCAAAATTCTGCCACTTACTATTATTTAATCTAAGTCTTAACTTTCACTTCTGGCTAATGTTGTTGTTATGTGCTGTTGAGTTAGCTCTGACTCATAGTGACCCAGTGCACAGCAGAACAACACACTGCTTGGTCCTGTGCCAGCCTCACAATCCCTGCTATGCTTGAGCTCATCATTGCGGCCACTGTGTAGAACCATCCTGTGGAGGATCTTCCCAGTTTTCTCTGACTCTCTACTTTGCCAACCATGAAATCCTTCTCCAGGGATTGGTCCCTTCTGACCACATTACCACAGTAGGTGAGATGAAGTCTGGCTATTCATGTTTCCAAGGAGCATTTTGGCTGCACTGCACAATGGAAATAATAAAATCCATGTCATGAAATTAACTTGAGGATTAATGAGAGACATTAAAAAGTTGTTGATAGGTGTCATTGAGTGGGTTGCCACTCACAATGACCCTAGGTGCAACAGACGGAAACACTGCTTGATCCTGCACCCTTCTCGCAATTTTTGGTATGTTTGAACCTGTTGTTTCAGCCACTAAGTCCATCAAGTTCACTGAAAGTCTTTTTCACTGACCCTCTACTTTACCAAGCATGATGTCCTTCTCTAGGGTTTGGTCCCTCCTGATAACATGGCCAAAGTACATGAAATGAAGTCTTACCATCCTTACATCTGAGGAGTATTCTGGCTGTACTTCTTCCAAGGTAGATTGGTTCATTCTTCTGTACATAGTATATTCAATATTCTTTGCCAACACCATAATTCAAAGGCATCAGTTCTTCATCTGTCTTCCATATTCATTGTCTAGCTTTCACATGCACACGAGGTGACTGAAAATACCATGTCTTGGATCAGGCACACCTTAGTCTTCCAAGTGACATTATTATTATTTTTTAATGAACTTTATTGAAATATAATTTACGTACAGTGAAATACACAAAACTAAAGTGACATGGCTCATGCATTTTTTTTTTTCTTTTTTTGCAACGTTCCCTCTCCTCCACCTCCACCCCTGGCAATGAACAAAGAAACTTTCCCTCCATATATAAGCCTTTCCTTGACCCTCCACAACAATGAGCTAACACTATATTTGTCCTTCTGTGATTGACTTATTTCACTCAGCACAATATCCTCCAAGTTCATCCATATTACGTGGTGTTTTGCAGATTCTACATTATTCTTTAGTGCTGCATAGCTTTCCATTATGTGTATGTACCATAGTTTGGTCATCCACTCTTCCGCTGATGGGCACATAGGTTGTTTCCATCTTTTTGCAATTGTAAACAGTGCTGCGATGAACATGAGTGTGCATATATCTGTTCCTGTCCTGGCTCTCACCTCTCTAGAATATATACCTATTAATGGAATTGCTGGGTCAATGGTATCTCCAATTCCAGCTTTCTAAGGAATTGCCATATTGCTTTCCACAGTGATTGTTATCACTTCACAATCCCACAAGCAGTGTATGAGAGTCCCAATGTCTCCACATCCCTGCTAGGATTTGTTATTTTCTGTCTTGTTGAACCTTGCCATCAGTGCTGGGGTGAGACTTTATCTCATTTGCATGTCTCTGATGGCCAATGATTGTGAGCATCTCTTCATGTATTAGCTGGCTACCTGAATATCCTCCTTGGTGAAGTGTCTATTCATGTCTTCTACCCATTTTTCAATCGGATTGTTAATTCCTTTGCTGTTGAGGCATTGGAGTGTTCTATAAATCTTAGAGATAAGTCCCTTGCCAGGGGCTTATCAGCAAATATGAATTTATTGCTGTCATTTTTTTTTTCATTCTTTTTTTTTTAAATTGTGATTTGGGTCAAGATTTACAGAGCAAATTCACTTTCCATACAGCAGTTCACATACACTTTGTCTCATGACATTGACCACAATTTACCACAATGCAACA
>NW_006922476.1:258093-262123 GCF_000298275.1 Orycteropus afer afer
TCCCTTAATTTCTGCTTCTCTGGGAATGTCCTAATTTCACCATCATATTTGAGGGACAATTTTGCTGGGTACATAATTCTTGGTTGGAAATTTTTTCTTTCAGGGTTATATATATACGATCCCATTGTCTTTTCTCCTGCATGGTTTCTGTCAAGAAATCTGAGCTTAGTCTTACTGGGTGCCCCTTCTAGGTAATGTTTTGTTTTTTCTGGGCTGCTCTCATGATTCTTTCTTTGTGTTTGGTTTTGGTGAGTTTGATGATGATATGTTTAGGTGATTTTCTTTTGGGGTCTATCCTGTTTGGGGTTGGACTTCCTGAACAGATATATTCTCATCTTTCATCATACCAGGAAAACTCTCTTCCAACAAATCTTTGATAATCTCTCTGTGGTTTTATTTTTCTCTTTCTGTTCTGGAATTCCAATGATATGTCGGTTATTCCTTTTGATGGCATCCCACATGAACCTTAGCCTTTCTTCATTTTGTTTTGGTCTTTTTTCTGATTTATCCCTTTCCAAAGAAGTGTCCAGGTATTTGCCTTCAATCTCTCTAATTCTGTCTTCCATTGATTCAAGTCTGCTCCCTTGTCCATTCAATCTCTTATCTATTTCTGAAAATTTAGTATTAATCTTCTGGATTTTTGTGTGTAGATTTTGTATCATTTCTAATTTCTCATTTACTCTGTCATTTTGTTCTTGTGTTGTCCTTTGGAATTATTCTAGGGTTTTCTCAGTGTTTTCCTTGATCTGTCTCTTAATTCATTGAAGATACCTAAATATAATTCTTTTGAATTCCTTATCAAGGAGTTCCAACGCTGCATCTTCCTCAGGGTTGTGTTTTGGGTCTGTATCCTGGTCCCTTGTTTCTCCTGATTTGTCTTGCTTCTTTGTGTAGACTGTGATGCTCTGTCTCTGAGGCATTGTGACGTTTTTGTGTTTTTATTTAATTGGTGATTGTATGTTGGAGTTGGGAGCTCTGATAGTGTAGTGCCTAAGGCACTTGACTGCTAACCAGAAGGCTGATGGTTCAAACCCACCTGCCACTCCTCGGAAGGAAGATGGGGCAATCTACTTCGGTAGTGATGCTGTCTCGGAAACCCAAGGAGGAATCACTATGACTCGGATCCGACTCGATGGCACATAACAACAACAACAAAGTGTTGGAGTGACTTGCCCATGATTTTTATTTTCTTTATTTTGTTTGTATGTTATCTACCCAAGCAGGGTACTGTGCTGTGCTCCTCAATTTGCTAGTGGGCAGCACTTATACACTACCCCCTGTCTCCTTTCCTGCTTTCAGCCTCTCATATGTCCCTGCCTTGGCAAACAGAGCCTATTCTTAGGCCCCTGGAATCTGAATGAGAATGCTATCACTTTAAAATGCAAAATGTTGTACTTGTAAAGATTCAATATCACTTTAAATATCCAAAATGGCCACTGCTTGTAAACATTCAAAATTGTTGTGCCCTCGGTCACTTTAAATATCCAGAATGGCTGCCGCATGTAAACAATCAAAATGGCTGCGCCGTCTGGACAGTGGAAAGTCAACAGCTCAGGTTGTCTTCCTCCTTGCTGTTTCCCTTTCTAGTCATAGGCTACCAGCACAGTCATCCCTGCAGCCCTTGGTGACCAGGGCTGATTTTTAGGTAAATTCTCAGGTCCCAGCACCACTTGGAAATATTCAGGCTGTTGATCCCGTCAGAGTAGCTGAAAGTCCACAGCTCCGACCATCTCCGTACTCACTGTTTTTGTTCAGGTTTTTCCACTAGTTGGTGTCTAATCCACTTCTGTATAGTTCCTTTCAAAGCTCAGGGCTCCAGGATTATCTTCTGTATCTCTGTCAATTGATTTTTCTTTTCTTTGTTGAAGAGGGTCTGTGTCACTTGTCTGCCTATTCCTCCATCTTACCCCCAAGTGACATTGTTTTTAAAAAAGAGATTTGCCCAATGCAATGTGTAGTTTGATTTCCATGAACAGTGATTATGGATCCAACTAGAATGAAATCCTGGACAATTTCCATCTTCTCTATAATTTATCATGATGTTGCTTATTTGTCCAGTTGTGAGGATTTTTATTTTCTTTATGTTGAGGTGTAATCCATAGTGAAGGCTGTAGTTTCTGATTTTCATTGGTAAGTGCAAGTCCTCTTTGGTTTCAGCAGGCAAGGTGGTGTCATCTGCATATCATAGGTTGTTCAGGTTGCTTATGAGTCTTTCTTTAATGCTAATGCCATGGTTTTCTTCATATAGTCCAGCTTCTTGGATTATTTGCTCAGCATATAGATTGAATAAATATAGTGAAAGGCTACACTCTGATGCACACCTTTCCTGATTTTAAACCATGCAGTATCCTCTTGTACTGTTTGAATGACTGCCTCTTGGTCTATGTATAGGTTCTGCATGAGCAAAATTAAGTGTTCTGAAATTTCTATTTTTCAAAATGTTATCCATAATTTGTTCTGATCCATACAGTTGAATGCCTTTACATAGTCAATAAAACACAAATAAATATCCTTCTGGTATTCTTTGTTTTCAGGCAAGATCATCTGACATCAGCTATGATATCCATCATTCCAAGTTCTTTTCTGAATCCACCTTGAATTTCTGGCAGTTCATTGTCTATGTCCTGCTGCACCCATTTTTGAACTATCTTTAGCAACACTTTAATTGCATGTAATATTAATGATATTGTTCATTAATTTCTGCATTCTTTTGGATCACCTTTCTTTGGAATGGCCACAAATGTGTATTTCTTCCATTTGGTTGGCTAGGTAGCTGTCATCCAAATTTCATGGCATAGACGAGTGAGCTTTTCCAGCATTTGTTGAAACATCCAATGAATATTCCATCAATTTCTAGAGTCTTGTTTTTCTCCAATGCCTTCAGTGCAGATTGGACTCCCTCCTTCACTATCACCCATTTTTGATCATGTGTTACCTCCTGAAATCATTAAATGTTGACCAATTCTTTTTAGTACACTGACTCTTAGTATTCCTTCCATCTTTTCATGCTTCCTGTGTTGTTCAATATTTTGTCCAAAAGAATCCTTCCGTATTGCAACTCGTGGCTTGAATTTTTTCTTCAGTTCTCTCAGCTTGAGAAGTGTCAAACATGTTATTCCCTTTTGATTTTCTAGCTCCAAGTCTTTGCACATTTCATTATAAAACTTTACTTTGTCTTTTTGAGCTATATTTTGGAATCTGTTCAGCTTTTTTACTTCATCATTTCTTCCTTTCACTTTAGCTACTCTCCATTCCACAGCCATTTTCAGTCTCTTCTGACATCTATTTTTGTCTTTTCTTTCTTTCCTGTTTTTTTAATGACCTTTTGCTTTCTTCATGTATGATGTTTTAATGTCATCCCACAACTCACCTGGTGTTTGGTCATTTGCATAGAACGCGTCTGGTGTCTAAATTTAGTTGGTGTCTAAATTCAGGTGGGGTAGACTAAGGTTGTACTTTGGCTCTCATGGACTGGTTTTAATTATCTTCAGCTTCAACATGAACTTTCATATGAGCCATTAGTGGTCTGTTCCACAGTCAGCCCTCAGCCTTCTTCTGATGGTATTAAACATCTCTTTCCACAGATGCAGTTGATTTGATTCCTGTGTATTCCATCTGGTGAGGTCTGCATGTATGGTCACTGTTTATGTTGTTGACAAATGTTATTTACAATGAATAAGTCATTGGTCTTGCAAAATTTATCCTGAAGATCTCCAGTGTTATTTCTATCACCAAGGCCATATTTTCCAGCTACCACTCCTTCTTTGCTTCCAACTTTCACATTCTAATCACTTGTAATTATCAATGCATATGGATTGCATGTTTGATCAATTTCAGACTGCAGAAATTGGTAAAAATCTTCCATTACTAGGAATATATCTTAAAGAGGTGAGAGATAGCACATGAACAGACATATGTACACCTATGTTCATTGCAGCACAGTTCACCATAGCAAAGAGATGGAAACAACCCAAATGCCCATCAATGGATGAGTGGATAACCAAATTATGGTATATCTGGGAGCTCTGGT